>NC_134485.1:49099907-49154907 GCF_040206685.1 Ascaphus truei
AATCCCGACTGAAGCTCTCACAACCTACCTGCAGGACCTCTTCCAGCAATTGGACCCAGGACTGAAAAAAGAGGAAATGGAGCTGGATCGAGCCCATAGAGCGCTAGGCCCGAGGCGAGAGGACCCAAAGAGGCGCAGAGACGTGATTGCACGTTTCCATTCGTACAAACACCAAAGAAAAAATCCTGACCAAAAGCAGAGAGATGAATCAAATCACATTCCAAGAGAAACACACCCTAATTCCAAACTATGTTCAAGGCCAGGCCAGGACGCAGAAAAGTAATTTTGACTTAGGGAAGCGTAGAACCGATAGGCCATAACGTTGTCCTCAGGCAAATGTTAACAGAGAAATGTTGTATAACGCTCAGGATGAAAAGGTTTCAAATGCATCCCCCCTCTCCTCACTCCTCCCACCCCCTCCTCCACCCCCCCCATCGCCCTTCCCCTTCCCCCCCCCCCCTCCTCCCCCTTCCTTTTTCCAACCTTCCCTCCCCCACTACCTCCCCCCCCCCCTTCCTCACCCGAATACTCAACTACGTTAAAGGCTGGATGCAGAAAAGTAATTTTGACCTAGGAAGAGTAGAAACGATAAGCCATAATGTTCCTACCAAGCAAATGTTAATGAAGAAATGTTTGTACAAAGCTCAGGATGTAAATGTGTCAAAATGCACCCCCACACCCCCCCCACCCTCACCCCCACCATTCCCCGCTCCTCCCCTCCCCCCCTCCTCCCTCCACCCTCCTCCCCCCCTACCCCAATACCAAATCACGATAAATGTTGGGTTTACAGAAAAGTTGGTTAATCAGCAAATGTCAAGAGGAAAATTGTATACAAATGCAAGGATAAAAATGTCTCCCCCCCTATTTTTCCTCCTCTCTCGTACCCTTACCCCCCCCACACCCACCCCTCACCATTATGTCTTCCTAGAGGCTGGGGACCAAAAATAAGAACTTACCCGAGAAGGGCAAACTTATATAGGATCTGATATCGAACTTGACACTAGGAAACGTGCAATAGAGAACCTATGCTTTATAATCGTAAGGATGAAAATGTATCTTTGAGGTTTACCCTTCCCTGCCCGTCCTCCCCTCCCTCCCTCCCCTCCCTCTCCCCCCTCTACCCCCTCTCTCCCCCTCTCCCCCCCCCTCTCCTCTCCCCCAACGTGGAAAGTGGACCCAAGCACCTAAGTATACATGTCCAATCTGCTTAATCCTCAAAAGAACGCTAAGACTTACCCCCCCCCCCCAAAACCCGGTCAACGCAAATATAGGCCCCACAATACACCTGAGAACAGGAAAGCCTCCCCCGCCACTAAACTGACATGGGTGGTTTTTCTCCTAGCGCAGGGAGGGTCTCGGGCCCTACACCCTGCTCCGCGACAGGCTCACTGTCCTGGAAGTCCCCCAGGGGTATTTCACCCCGCTACCTTTCTCACCCGACTGACAAAGGTTATTTTCCTTGGGCCATACAATGGCTCTCCTACCCCCCCTTACCTAGTGTGTCTTTCCTTCCCCCCTCCCCTTTCCCCCGCGCTGGCGCCCCCTCCGCACTCCCCCCCACCAGGTGCCTGGACCTAGGCCCGATCCCTCAGCACAGAGCTCCTGAAGTGGGAAGAACAAGAGCTCCAGAGCCTAGAGCTCTGAAAACACCCCCAAAAACATAATGGCTTCTATCAAACTAATCTCGATTAATGTCAAAGGCCTTAACTCAGTAAAAAAGAGGAAACTAGTCTTTATGGAACTTAAAAATCTAAGGGCGATATTGTTCTTATCCAAGAGACCCACTTTAACTAACTGGCACCCCCTAACACATTCAAAAGCGTATTCCCCCCAGGCATTCTATGCATCCTCCGCAAGCAAAAAAGAGGAGTAGCCATTCTCATTAGAACTTGGGTCCCTTTTGTGTTGACTAAGTCTCATGCAGATCCTGAGGGGCGATCCCTGATAATCCAGGGCACCCTAGCAGGTTCGCCAATCACAATAGTTAATGTTTACGCACCCAATGACAAACAAATCCCCTTCTTAAAAAACCTTCTCGAATCACTAGAACAGTAGTCCCTCTCCTCCCTGATATTAGGAGGGGACTTCAATATGGTGGCCTCTCACGTACAGGACAAATCAAACCCCACCTCCGCTCGCCCATCTCCAACCCCTCCCCCCACACCACCCAAGGTCAAAAACAAGCAAGAAATTTTGAGAGCTTATCCAGAACTACTCATTAGTGGACATTTGGAGGGCTCAGCACCAGGGTCAGAAGGATTATACCTTCTTCTCCACCCCTCATCAGTCCTACTCGAGGATTGATTATTTTCTGGGTACAAGTAACATCTTCCAGGCATCTTCCCAGTCCAACATAGGTCCGATCACTTGGTCCGATCACGCCCCGATCGACCTCATACTAACCCTACCCTTTGTGAAAAACAACCAATATAAGTGGAAGTTAAATGATTCTATGCTGAACTGCCCCGACACGGAGGTATCCATACGACAAAAACTGTCCATGTTCTTCCAAATCAATGCAGGCTCTGTCTCAACCCCAGCTATGCTCTGGGAGGCCCACAAAGCCATCATCAGAGGAGACCTAATCTCTATTGCCTCATACAAAAAAAAACAGAAACGTAAGCTCCAAAAGAATCTCTCAGATAAAATCCTCCAACTAGAGCAACAACATAAAACTTCATTATCAAAAAAGATACTAAAACAACTAAATTTAACTAGAGCTGCCCTTAAAGAAACACAACTCGAAGAAGTCGAGAAAGCACTAAGGTGGTCAAAACAAAAATATTTTGACAAGGGCAATAAAGCAGATAAGCTCATAGCCTCCAAGCTCAGGGGCGTTAGAGTTAAATCCCAGATAGCTCGTATCCAGACTAAAAATGGGCAAGTCTCATACATAGAGAAGGAGATAGCGCAGGAATTTGCAAGCTTATTCTCAGACCTATATAACCTCCACCCCCCGGAACAAGACACAGTCAGCCTCAACACAATATCACAATACCTAGAGCAATGTAACCTCCCGTCCCTCTCCCCAGAAGAAGTAGAGACCCTGAATAAAAACATAACCCACGAGGAACTATCCCAAGCTATAAGCTCCCTCAAGATAGCCAAAACCCCGGGCCCCGACGGCTTTTCGAACGCATATTATAAAATGTTCATGCCGATCCTCTCCCTTTATCTACTAGAAATGTGTAACTCCTTCCTTCAGGGGGAACCGATACCCACCACTATCACAGCAGCAAATCTCGCCATCATTCATAAAGAGGGTAGGGACCCGCTCCTCTGTGGAAATTATAGGCCCATCTCCCTCTTAAACACTGATCTCAAAATCTACAGTAAGATCCTGGCAAACAGGCTAAACCCAATTCTCCCTAGACTCATTCATGTGGATCAAGTAGTATTCGTGTCGGGAAGTCAGGCCTCCGACAATACCCGCAAAATTGTGGATATAATCGACCACGTGCACCTCACTGGTTCCAAAGCTATGATTCTGAGTCTGGACGCCGAAAAGGCGTTCGACAGAATCAAGTGGGCCTTCCTGGACCAAACCATGCTGAGGTTTGGCTTCTCCGGCCCATTCCTAGAAGGGGTGAGAGCCCTCTACCAAAATCCTACAGCATATGTTAAATTATCAGGCGGTTTCTCAGACCCAATAAAAATTAGAAACGGGACCAGACAAGGCTGCCCGCTCTCTCCCCTGTTATTCGCTTTAACTATAGAGCCCCTAGCAGCCACTATCAGGGAAGAAATCAGTATCAAGGGCATCCAAATCGCAGTTAGAGAACATAACATTTCGTTGTTTGCTGACGATGTGATTCTGACTCTCGCTGACCCCCACACATCCCTCACCAACCTTCAAAGGCTCCTAACCCAATTTGGATCAGTATCTGACTATAAAGTGAACATGGATAAGTCAGAGGCCCTGAACATTTCCCTCCCCCCCCAGACGTGGAAACTCATGCAAGCCAACTATAATTATAAGTGGAGTTCCACCTATATTAAATATCTGGGGGTCAAAATTTCTAACTCTTACAGCACCCTATATCAATATAACTACCCCCCTCTATTTGGCCAGATTAAAAAAGACCTAGAAACCTGGAAAAAACACCAAATGTCATGGTTTGGGAGAATAGTCGCAGTAAAAATGAACATCCTTCCAAGACTGTTGTATAACTTCCAAACTCTCCCAATCCTAGTGCCACAAGCCACATAAAAAAACATGCTGTCACTAATTCTCCAATTTATCTGGAATGACAAAGGCCCAGGGTTCCCCGATCAGTAATGCTCTCCTCAAGAGCGAGAAGAGGTGTGAGGGTCCCCGACATAGCTAAGTACTACATCGCAGCACAACTGAAGCAGGCTGTAGTTTGGAATTGCGACCCTGCCTCAGCTTCCTGGCTCGAAATAGAGTCACATTACGCCCGCCCCTTCTCCTTCCAAGTGGCACTAGGGACCACTGGCAGAAGCGGGGCCAAACCAGCGAGGTTCAGCTTGGGGGCAATGAGATGCACGTGGGATGTTTGGCTTAAAAGCAAAGGGAAGTATGGTCTGGTAGCATCCCCATCCCAGCTCACCCCAATCTTGGGGAACCCCAAATCCCCTCCAGGGTGTTCCCCAAGTCAATTTGACCAATTTCAGAGTCACAACATTAGGATGGTGGCCGATCTACTGCAGAAGGATGAGATTGCTACTTACCAGGCGCTACGGGATAAATGCGAGATCCAAGGCTTCCACTTGTTTAAGTACCTAGAAGTCCGCCACTTCCTACTGTCGCTATCTCCAACTTCCAAATTCCCCCCGCTAACCAGATTTGAATCTTTATGTACCAAAAATACCTACCAAAAAGGTCTGATCTCCGAAATATACAAAGGAATGGAGCCATCCTCCACCCCACCGAGCCACCGTTACATGGAAAAATGGTCGGAGGAACTAGGCCTTCCAATAGACCAAGAAAACTGGGAGGATATCTGGGAGCAAGCTTCTAAAACATCAATTTGCACAACAATAAAAGAAAAGTGAGAGAGAGGGTGTGAGAGAGAGGGGGTGACAGAGAGAGGGTGAGAGACAGGGGGTGACAGAGAGAGGGTGAGAAACAGGGGTGACTGGATGAGGGGGTGAGGGGGTGAGTGGGTGAGGGGGTGGCTGGGTGAGGGGGTGACTGGGTGAGGGGGTGACTGGGTGAGGGGTGAGAGAGAGAGAGGGGAGTGAGAGAGAGGGTGAGAAAGAGGGTGAGAGAGAGAGAGGTGTGACAGAGAGAGGGTGAAAGAGAGAGAGAGGGTGAGAAAGAGAGGGTGTGAGAGAGAGAGAGGGTGAGAGAGAGAGGGTGAGAGAGAGAGAGGGTGAGAGAGAGAAAGGGTGAGAGAGAGAGGGTGAGAGATAGAGGGTGAGAGAGAGAGAGGGTGACAGAGAGAGGGTGAGAGAGAGAGAGGGTGACAGAGAGAGGGTCAGAGAGAGAGAGGTGACAGAGAGAGGGTGAGAAGGTGAGAGAGAGAGGGTGAGAGAGAGAGGGTGTGAGAGAGATGGTGTTAGAGAGGGTGAGAGAGAGAGGGTGTGACTGAGAGAGGGTGAAAGACAGGGGGTGATAGAGAGAGGGTGAGAGACAGGGGGTGATTGGGTGAGGGGGTACTGGGGGAAGGGGTGACTGGGGGAGGGAGTGACTGGGGGAGGGGGTGACTGGGGGAGAGGGTGACAGGGGAGGCAGGGTGGGTGACAGGGGAGGCAGGGTGGGTGACAGGGGAAGGCAGGGTGGGTGACAGGGGGAGGCAGGGTGGCTGGGGCCAGGTGGGTGACAGGGTTGGTAAGGCTGTTTGGGTCACAGGGTGGGTGAGGCCGGGTGGGTGACAGGGTGAGGCCGGGTGGGTGACAGGGTGAGGCAGGGTGGGTGACAGGGTGGGTGACAGGGTGAGGCAGGGTGGGTGACAGGGTGAGGCAGGGTGGCTAACAGGGTGAGGCAGGTGGGTGACAGGGGGGGTGGCGCTGGAGCCATGGGGAGTGCAGGAGGTGGCATGGTGAGGCAGTAGTGGCGGCATGGTGAGGCAGATGGGGTGCGGGAGGGGGCACTGGAGCCATGGCGAGTGCAGGAGGTGGCATGGTGAGGCAGTAGTGGCGGCATGGTGAGGCAGATGGGGTGCAAGGGGAGGCAGATGTGGCACGGGGGGTGAGGCAGATGGGGTGCGGGGGAGAGAGGGGCTGCTGGAGCCAAGGGGAGTGCAGGAGGCAGCATGGTGAGGCAGTAGTGGCGGCATGGTGAGGCAGATGGGGTTCGGGGGCAGGGCCGCAGGGGGGTAGAGGCTGCTGGAGCCATGGAGAGTGCAGGAGGTGGCATGGTGAGGCAGATGGGGTGCAGGGGGGTGCTGGAGCCATGGGGTGAGCAGGGGGCGGCATGGTAAGGCAGATGTGGTGTGGGGGGGGGGCGCTGGAGCCATGGGGAGTGCGTGAGACAGAGGGAGCTCTTACTTCTTCACGGAAGATCATCAGGGAAAATGGCCGTAGTGTTGATATGGAGCCTGACTGCGTGCACACAAAAAAACCTGTGAGCGCGCACCATTCAGGGGTGTGAAGAAGTCCAGAACTTGGATGAAACGCGTAGGGTTTTACATGCGCAAGGACCTTGTGATATTCTGTGACGGACTCTTTGCTGTGCTGTAAGCTATCTTACCTGAACACCTTGACGTTGGGATATCTTCCGCTGTGCTGATTTCCGACGGAGCCAGAGGGTCCTCCCCTAGCTGTAGGAGAGTGAGAAGGCTGGTTCGTGACGTCAGACGCCGATCTGGTGCGGAAGTGGAGAGCAAGAAACAGCTGTCTGGAGTCCCGTTTACAGCGTCTAAACCCTGAGTGGTTTAACTGCTTTTATATATCTTGGAGCATGGGAGTGTGTTGGAGCCCCCATGCTCACCTATATGTTATAATTAAACTGTGTTGCACTATTTTCTTTTTTCTTTTCTCTTTTCATATGCTGCCCATTTGAGATTCTCTGTGTAATTTCCACCTTGGAGAGGAAGTTTTTTGCGCTTTGTGTCCTCCCCCCAGAAGATTATTTGAGAGATTGAGAAATCTCTCACACCAGCTGCATCTCCTCTTGGTGATATTGATTTATTTTATTATTAATTTTTTCATGTGTATTTACAGTAGAGGCAACTCTTATTCGAACAAAAACCAGTGGCAATTCCCCAAAAAAACCAGGAAACACCCAGGTACATTCTGAATACATGCCTTAAACTTTCCTTAAACTAGCCCCAGCATTTCTGCATTGATTAATGGCCTATCAGATTAACAGCGGGGGTCCCTGGCAGTCCCATTCAAACTGAATTGGACTGCCAGGGATCCCTGCTGTGTTAATCCTATGGGTCGTTAGTCAATGCAGAAATGCCTTAAACGTGCCTCAAACTAGCCCAGAACATACCCAGCACATACCCAGCACATACCCAGAATGTAACCCGGCTAGTCTACGGCAAATGTTAGAATAAACGTTGCCTCTACTGTAAGGTTTGCACTCACTTTCCTTGCACCATATTCGTTTGCCACAAGCTACCTGTTTGGCCGCCTTGTTCCTGTTTCCATGTTCTTTGTTCATGTTTCTAGTTCATGTTCCTAGTTCCTGGTTCCTGTCCTGGTTCCTGTGCTGAAGCATTGGTTTCCCAGCGTATCCTTCAGCCCCATATTCCCAGTGGGCTGCTGCCTTTCCCATAGCAGAGGCCTGCCTTCTGAGTCCTGAGGTCTGCTGCTCTCTCTTCTAGCAGAGGCCCGTTCTGGACTCCTGCGCTGAAGCATTGATTTACCAGTGCTGCCCGGCGGTGTGCTCACTCAGGTCAGCCTTCTCCTTCCTGAGATCGGTAAAATGGACCATGGTCGCCACTCACGCAGAACTCGTTCCCACCCTCCAGCTATTACGCTGAAGTGGGACCTAGTTGACTTCCTGTTGCTGAAACTCCACTTGGATAACGTTTACCCTGATGTCTCCTATCCTGACCCTGGCTCGTCCTCTGACTATGCCTCCTTCAACAAAAAAGAGAGAAAAGAGAAGAAGAGAGATATCAGAAGAAAAAGGAAAAATCTCTCAAAGGTAGAAGGGAAGAGGAAAGGGAGAAAAGAGAGGCAAAGAGAGATGACCAACAGGAAAGAGCAGAGGTTTTTTTAGGGGCAGAGGGTCCTTCTACACTATGGGAGATGAAAAATCGATATCTCCCATTAGTGAAGCAGGAGTCCAAAACCCTAAAAAGAGGAAGACCGTTAGAGGGAGCAGAGGTAGAAGGAAAAGAACGAGAACACAAAAAAAGTGCAAGATAAATGATAACATTTTTATTTTAAGTTCTACTGTTTTGTCAGAATCACAGAGGGACGTCATATCCAAGGGGTTATCTTTTGCACCGGTGAGAGGCCATAATAATTTTGACCTCTACATCGATGCAAATAAATACCTAAGAAAATTGACTCTTAAACGGTATTTTTTGGGAAGGAATTTAGAACCTAAGATTGATGTAGGGACCTCATTGGTGATGCAAGAAGAGAGAAATTGTGTACTCACAGACTTGAAACCCAGATCCTCTTTCTATCCCCAGTTCGCCAAGGGTAATAATTTGGAATTATTCTTCAAAAAGATCACTAGTGATTTTGAAGATCTGATGAAGAATCAAACTAAAACTAAAGATAACCTCACTATGGGGCCTATGCAGAGAGCAGCGAATTTTAAAAATGGCGAATTTAGTAAAAAGTAGCTTTTTTGGAGAGTTTTATTCTCCATATGCAGAAAAGTGCGAATTCTGCTATGTTTAACATGGATGCGTGTGGCGAGTTTAAATTGGCGAGATGCGCGCTTCAGAAACGTGTAAAAACAAATTCGCGCCTTTTTTTTCCCTTTGCAATGGCCGCGAGCGGCAGCTTCTTGCCAATTTTTTCTGGCGAGGCAAAAAGGAGACAATCGCGCCATTTTATTGGCGCGAACAGCCGCTAGATGCCGTTCGCGGCTCTCTGCATACGGATATTTTTAAAACTGGCGAGATTGAGGTTCTCGCCAGCCGCGAGGCGAGTTTTACAAATAGAAAAGAAAAATTGGCGCGTTTTTCGGAACTCGCCATTTTCTGCTGTTTTCTGCGCGATTTTCTCCAAAAAATGGCGAATTTCGAAAATTCGCTGCTCTCTGCATAGGCCCCTAAAGGGGAAAAAGATGCACTGAGGGAACAGGTGGAGAATGATGATCTGGTTATCAAGCAAGCCAATAAGGGGGGGGGGCATTGTCCTTATGGACAAAGGAGATTATGACAAAGAGTCATTACGCCTCCTCGAGGATAGAACTACCTATATGAAACTCAGGACTAACCCAATAAAAGAATATACAGAACACTTAAAATGTCTCTTAGATAAGGGAAAAGAAATAGGCATTCTTAATGAAGAGTATAACTTTTTATATGAAGATAAGGCAAAAATGCCACTTTTCTATCACCTTCCCAAGGTTCACAAAAGTGTAGTCAATCCCCCAGGCAGACCCATTGTCTTGGGGATTGGCTCACTCAAAGCGAACCTGTCAATGTACATAGACAGGATCCTTCAAAAATATGTGACCAAACAAAAATCATATCTAAGAGACACGATGGATATTCTGAATACACTAAATGAGTTAAAATGGGAAGATCATTATATAATGGCAACTTGTGATGTAACATCGCTCTATACGTCTATACATCATGACAAGGGATGTTCTGCCATAAGACATATATTAAGACAAGATAGTGAATTGCCGGAGAGTCAGGCAGATTTTATCATAGAAAGTATACAATTTATTTTAAATCATAATTATTTCTGGTACGGTGGAGAATTTTATTTACAAAATTGTGGAACGGCGATGGGTACCAGGTTCGCCCCTAGTTATGCCAACCTCTTCATGGCGGTTTGGGAGGAAGAGTTCATCTGGCCTGAGGGGGGGCCCGGGGCGGACCTGGTACTCTGGAGCCGTTTCATTGATGATGTGTTTTTAATATGGAATGGGAGGACCTCGATAAGTTCTTTAATTATATTAATACCAACACATGTAATCTGAACTTTACAAGTCTACTAAGTAGGGAAAGGATCAATTTTTTTGATTTAGTAATATACACAGAAGAAAATGCAATCAAGACAAAAACTTTTTTCAAAAAAATTGACAAAAATAATTACATTTTGAGATCAAGTAGTCACCTACCTAGATGGATGGACAATGTGCCACTAGGACAATTTAATAGACTAAAAAGGAATTGCACATACAGAGACCAATTTTTACAACAAGCAGATTTTATTAAGACTAGATTTCTGGAGAAAGATTATGATGAAGGGATTTGGACAGAGCATTGTTGAAAGCAGACTGTAGAAATAGGAGTGACCTGTTGAGACCAAGGGCAAAGAAAAAGAAAAATAATCAATTAGATTTTGCATTTATTACAGGTTTCAACAAAGAATCAAAAAAGATTACTAGGATCCTGAACAAACATTGGGATATTTTAAAGAACGATCCCATATTAGGAAAATAAATTCCGGACAGACTCAGTGTTTTGTTCAGGAAAGCTAGTAATCTAAAAAATCAACTGGCACCCAGTGCACTCAGACAAAAGAAAGCCAGCCAAAACAACTGGCTGAGTCATAACAGGGAATTTTATGGGTGCAAAACCTGTAGGGCATGCCAGTTTAAGTCTCCTATTACTGCGAGTTTTAGCTCTAATGTCACAAATGAAAGCTTCAATATTAAAACCTATCTTACCTGTAGATCGGATCAGGTTATATACTTACTTGAATGCCCCTGCAAACTTCAATACGTGGGCAAAACTGGCCAATTAGAATAAGGATTGTAGAACATCTAAGTAGTATTAAACGACAACTAAACACGCATAGTGTATCTAACCATTTTGCAGTATTTCACAAGGGGGATCCAACAGGTTTAAAATATACAGTTATTGAACAGACTCAACAATATTGGAGAGGGGGTGACAGAGAGCTAGAATTATTGAAGAGAGAATCTTTTTGGATCCACCGATTGGGCAGTCTCACACCAATATGGATTTGGACATTGTGCCATTTCTCACATGAATTTGTTCTAATTCTGGCTTTATGTCTCCCTTCTAGGCTTCATATCTCTCACTGTGTTTATCTCTTTGAGTCTTAGGGATTGTATGTTTCCATGTGTTTATTAGATTTATTTCCATTTATTAGAATTCACTCCCGTTCAACTAATAGTTTTATATCTGTATTCCATCTGTATTTTAAATACAACCGTACTAGTTATAATAAGTATTAACTGTTTAGTATAATAATTTTATAAATAATTTGTATAAAAATATGTGTTCTATCTTCCTCAATTAGAATCCATTGTATTAGGATTTTTTATTATATGTGTATATGTGTATAATTATCTCTCTGAGTCTTTTCCGATATAAATAGTACCCAAATTTCCTTATCTACACCTTATTCTCTCATATGTACTCAATTCTCTTGTACTGACTCCTATTATTGTGCTATTGAGCGAGTATATACTATTATGTTATAGATCCAGCATATAACATTAACCCCCATAGCGCTTTAACGAACAGCTGTTTCGTATAAATTAATTTGCAGCCAAGCTATATAGAGACATAGGGTATCATGCAGTAAGCGGCGGAAAAATGCATTAGCCAATTTAGCAATTAGCCATGTTTTTGGCGTGTTAAACTGGCTGTATGCTGTAAGGGGCGAATCCCTGGCGAATGAATGCGCCACCACCATTTGATGACGGCTGCCTGGCGAGAAACTGCAGAGAAGCCGTCCCCTGCCGAGTTGTGTTTGCATCAGAGAGAGATCCGCTGCTCTCTCGGCGCAAACATCAGCACAATAAAAATTATTTTTAAAACAACTTTTATTCATAGTGTACATGTGCAGGGGGTCTCCGGAGCTGAACCGCATTGGTTTCAGGTCGGGGGACCCCCTGCTTCCCGAGATACAGGCCCCTTTATGAGGTGCCGGTATCCCTCTGCATTTAAAGGTCCCGATCACGTGACCGCGGAATGTAAACAAAGCAGAGGGATACCGGCACCCCATAAAGGCATCTGTATCTCGGGAAGCAGGGGGTCCCCGGACCTAAAACAAAAGCGCTTCAGCTCCGGAGACCCTCTGCACATCTACACTAGGAATAAAACAGACATATCAATAAAGACTCGTTCCTTACCTTACAGGGTATCTGCTATGGTAGCGAAGCAGCATTAATATTTATTTAATAATACTGTACAGTGAGCAGGGGGTCCCCCGAGCTGAACCGCATCACTTTGTGGACCAGGGACCCCCTGCTTCCCAAGTTACAGGCCCCGGTATGTGTGATCGGATGGGCAGTGTCGCCGCCATGTTTATAGCGTCCCATACGCTACGTGCCCGCAATAAATATGGCGTCCACACTGTAACCGATGCCCCAAACCGGGGCCTGTAACTCGGGAAGCAGGGGGTCTCAGAGCCAGCCCCCACTAACAGATGAAACCGGATCTGACGTCAGATGCCGAGCCGTGCGGTGACGCAGTAGAGCAGAGGCAGAGATGGAGGAGCACGGAGAGTCACGGGATGGTGAGCCAGCTGGCTGATGATCTCCTCTTATACACTTATTAAGTGTGACATGCCCGATTTTATTCTTTACATTGTGAGTGCATTTTTTTACATAGATAAAGCATTTGTTATACTTTGGTTGATCTGCGCTATGCAAGTTTGTTCTCTCTCTTTTACCTGGGACCCTCCTGAGTACCTGAGCCACCCTGATGATTTCCACACTGACATCCACCACTGACTGATTGTCCACACTGCTGTTTTGACTCTTACATCTTGTAAGTAGCCATTGTACAGGAGCCAAGATTTTGGAAACTCATTTTCCCTTTTCCCATTTCCATTGCACTTAGATCTGTTTTACTTGTGTTTCCTCCCTATGCTCCCCCTGGATTTCATGTCTACTATGCCTCCTTCTCCACAGCTCTGGATTTACAAGTCATTTCGCTTGGCGAGCCCCGTACCAAAAATGTCTGTGTCATCACTCTCATATCCTAGAACAGTTCTCGCCAATGAACTGCTCGTTTACGGATTCCCTTCCCGCCTAAAGCACTTTAGGAACAACTCAATGTCCCCGAGACCCATGGATGGCCCTGTCTTGCCGCAGTTCTCACCGGGAGGGGGGATATGCAAATGGAGTGCCCACGAATCTCTGACCACGACTCTTCTCCCCATCCTGGACAGGAACAATTCCAGGTCCCCCAACTCCATGAGTGGTCATGTTCGCCCGGAGGTCTCACCTGAAGGGGGGGGGGGGGGTGGTACTGTCAGGAATCCACTCCTGGCTTTTCTCATAGCCTTGCTGGGTGCTGTTGTTCTCAGTATTTCCCTTTTTGCAATCAACAGCAGCTGTGTGGGCTCACTGCAACCTAGCCTTGTACTCAGTCATTGGAGCAGTGCCCTCACACACTCCTCCTGGGATTGGCCTGCTGGCCTTTAAATACTGCATTCCCACAATCCCTCTCTGCCGAGCATAATCCTTCTTGGATGTTTACTGTGTATGCCACAAGCTACCTGTTTGGCCGCCTTGTTCCTGTTTCCATGTTCTTTGTTCATGTTTCTAGTTCATGTTCCTAGTTCCTGGTTCCTGTCCTGGTTCCTGTGCTGAAGCTTTGATTTCCCAGCATATCCGTCAGCCCCACGTTCCCAGTGGCCTGCTGCCTTTCCCATAGCATAGTTACATAGTTACATAGTTACATAGTAGATGAGGTTGAAAAAAGACGTACATCCATCAAGTTCAACCTATGCTAAATTTAGACAACAGATACTTTATTCTATATCTATACTTACCTGAGGTCTGCTGCTCTCTGTTCTCGCAGAGGCCCATTCTGGACTCCTGCGCTGAAGCATTGGTTTACCAGTGCTGCCTGGCGGTGTGCCCATTCCGGTCAGCCTTCTCCTTCCTGAGACCAGTACCATGGGCCATGGTCGCCACTCACGCAGAACCCGCTCCCGCCCTGCAGCTATTACGCTGAAGCGGGACCTAGTTGACTTCCTGTCGCTGAAATTCCGCTTGGATAACGTTTACCCTGATGTCTCCTATCCTGACCCTGGCTCGTCCACTGACTACGCTGCTCTCTCCAGTCCTGACCCTGGCTCGTTTGACTATGGATTTCGCATTCCGGATCAGCCTACGCGATCTATGGTTGGTGCCTATATAACCCCACCTCAGCCACGCGGTCCGACCCTGGTTTGTGGCGAGCACAACCGTGACAATTGGCTGGGCCGCAAATATATTCATTGTGGACCGCATGCAGCACGTGGGCCGGCAGTGTGACATGCTTGCCCTAGGGGAACAAGATATCCTCTGGAGGCTTGGAACCGCATGTCAGATTTGGAGAGACCTTCAGGGAAGATGGTTGTGTCTGGGAAGCCATTAGGCAACCAAGGACTAGGCCAGTGAACCCCGTAGGCCCAGTTAGTTGAGTGCTATAGGGATGGCCATATATCTGGACATTCCTGGGAGTTGAGTACCAGTGGAGCGATGGAGCAGAATGACTCGTGGAGGAGTACTTCCGTGTGGCTGCTGGAAGTAAGGTGTGAGGGGCATATTGTTGGGAGGTCCCGCTAAGTGGGATCACGTACAGTATACCGCTCCCGATATCAGCAGAAGATACCCTGGCTACGGTATTGTAGTCAGGATGGTACCAACGTGCACCGCCAAATACACAAGGGAGGGTAGCGCTGCCCTCAAATACATTTGGTGGTTCCTTGTTGGACACCTAGCCTATTACGGTGCACAAGTGAAATTGAGGTACACTACGGCTTGTGTGATATTGTTATTATTATGTTACTGCATTACTGTATATGTATCAGGAGGGACCTGCCGGTAAATAGTATTGTTTATCATTGCTGTGTGTTGTGTTATTAGTGTATCTGTTCCTGTGAGGAGAAGGAGGAATATAAATACACACACAAAGTACATGCATTCATCTCACCTATCTAAAGTAGGCAATAAAGAGTTGAAACATTTTGCCCTTTTGATTATGATAGTACAGAGTATTGCATTTTAATGGGAAAAAAAGGCAAATAACTTTTTTCTTTTTAAAGTCTTTATTGGCATATAAATGTACATATAATAATGAAAGCTGTGAAAACATTGTAAGAGAACTTTTTTTTCTTGCAATAAATGTTTAATGAATATAATGAAATGGTTTTCTAAACTGCTGTTTTAGTCCTGAACACAACTTTGCCTAATAAGTAGGCCCTAATGACTAAAATTGATACAGAATATTTCATTGTCAGATTGCAAACTCAATTTGCAACTATTTAAATTTCATTTTCAATACAGTTGCATTTTAAATATTCTATATTGGCATATGTATTTCTAAGCATAGTGATGAAAAGTCAGCGTTTAATACATTCAGAAAAAAAACCTAAAAGGAATAAAGTCATAGTCTAATGAGGTATTATGTTTTACTAACCTTCTTAACAATTTGTAGAACTCATCATCATTAACTAACTAAATGAATCTGCCTGGAGACATGCAAGTGTTATGTGAGTCAATTGCTTTTAAAGTTTAGAAAGTACACAGATAATCTACTCAAAATATTATACTCCAAATGAGTCATTCAAATAAGCACTAATTGTTAGCAGCAGTTGGATTTTGACCCTGCTTAATTATCATAAAGAACAATATAATAATTCATATCTAGAGGTAAAATGATGAGATGTAAGTTCATTTACAGTATAAAGCAAAGTTGTTTTAATTAATATTTTAAATAAATGAACTACTATACTTCAAACTGTATAAATTCCGTTAAAGTATTAAAAGTTTCAACAAGTCACCTTTATTCATTGATTAGCGGCTGTAACCGCTATGGTAATTAAGGGGTTAACACCTCCCGTCACCCACTTGGTAGGCCTAACCACATACCCAGGGACAACTACCTCCATCCCCCACCCCCTCTACCCCCATCAACACACACAAAGGGTCAATAGCACTAGTAGCCAAATGGGGCTAATAACGCTTTTGCCCATTTGTGATGCAAAAAAACAAAAATACACAATTAAATAAAATAAAACATTAAAATACAATACAATAGAAAATGCTAACTAATATACCCATTAATTGCCACTTTGTTTGGCTATGCCCTCAATGTGAGCACAGATAATCACAATAATGGCAATGAATGGGCACCCTACTTGTTTCTTACCTATTCGGTGTTCGGTAACCCACGTCTCATTACATGATAAGCCTATAACCATCTTATCTGATGTACGCAGAATACTTACCGAGCTATAATATTTTTGTTTACTTAATCCTACTTCACTATGAGCGGTTTGCGCGGTGTCTTTTTTGTCATTATTCTCTTTTAGCTTTAGGGGGTGCTGAGCCCCCCTTTTGACTACAGCTGCAGACACTCTCCAGATGTAGTCGACTATTTATTACATGTATGTGTGTGTTAACTGTTACCTGTGATATTCATTTAATCTTGACGAGTTACAGTTAATAATTTGTCACTATAAAATGATGTTATATAACAAAAAACAAAAAGCCCCAATAGAGCATCCAAATTACAAAATATATAGTTAAAAACGTATCTTATTGTCTTTTCATAAGTATGGGTCATTTAGTTAACCTCTTTGGCCAAAGTGTTATAAGCCTGCAGCCACATCACAGAATGACCCCTTTGCAGGTCCTAACACTAACTGTGAAAATCATAGCTCACCCATCACACTTTTTAAGCAGCAGTTTTTTCATGCATCTGTGCAAAATGGTTTATTAACACATTTCCCCCTCTATTACAGAGGTAATTTAGAATTCTCACAGTTAGTGTTAGGACCTGCAAAGGGGTCATGCTGTGATGTGGCTGCAGGCTTATAAAACTTTGGCCAAAGAGTTTAACTAAATGGCCCATACTTATGAAAAGACAATAAGATAAGTATTTAACTATATACTTTGCCATTTGGAAGTTGCATTGGGAATTTTGTTTTTTTTGTTATATAACATAATTTTATAGTGACAAATTATTAACTGTAACTCGTCAAGATTAAATGAATATCACAGGTAACAGTTAACACACACATACATGTATTAAATAGTCGACTACAGGAAGTGACCATCCAAATATGCAACATGAAGTCTGAGTATGTAGAGTAACATATTTGTATATTGTATATATCTCTGGAATGTTAAATAGACCCAATACAAATACTGTAGGTACAGCTTCGGCCGCCTTTATCCTAATGCGGCCGGATCCGCGGCACTCTGATAACCACGGCCATATGCGGTATATTTTCTTTTTTTCTGGAGCGCTTTCCAGTATGTTAGCGCTTGGATTTTTAGCGCTGTCTGCTATACTGTAATACCGTCTAAAAACACAGCTGGGCGTTCGCGAGCTGTTGTCTTAAAAGTCTAATAAGTCTAATGCATGTCTAATGCATTATGTCTGTGTGTGCACGCCCAGTATTTGTAAAATGGAAGATTTACAGTATACAGTATTACAAAAATATAGCGTTGCATCTTCTTCGAATATAAAATTATCACATTTCTATACAGTACTGTATGTACTGTATTTCGTAATCAGTAATTTTACTTTAACTTGTTTTCATACTCTTTTTATATTATGCGTGTACCGTACAGTACGGTATGTCTCATTTGAACATTATTGAAATGCATAGGCGTGTTACAGTATCACATTTCGACGCATACAGCGCTCTCCCTCTCACCCCCGCACACACACACGGTTAGAGTACTTTTTCAACTTCTTATCTATAGTACAGTAAACCTCTCCCAGCCAGATGGCTTTCTGAAAGCCAGATGGCTTTCTGGCTTCAATCATCCCGAACCTGTCATCACATTCCTGCGTGTATAACGTACAGAGTCTGGTGTCACATTTCAGTGCCTGCGTGTAATCCTCTTTGGGAAGGGACCTCCCTCATTGTAGACACACTCAAGGCTCAAGGATTTCAACTTCTTATCGAGACCTCTCGCAAACCATTCATTTGCAAATGCTTGGCTTTGTGCTTTTAATCGTCCCGAGCCGAGCCTGGTGTCACATCTCTGTGCCTGCGTGTAATCCTCTTTGGGAAGGGACCTAGTTGATGATTAATGCACATGCGTGTATAACTTCACATTCATGTGGAAGTTCAAGTCTGGAAATAAAAAAATTGTTGTTTTTGTTTCGTTTCCAGACATGTGTGCCTGCATAAAAATTCTTGTTATTCTGATATTCTATCGGTACTGTAGCTTTTTAATGCAACACTGGTCATTCACATGCTTTATGTGATTTTTATTGATTTGGGGGTGTGGGGATCAAAACATTATGATGACTTGTTGAAAATATGTCTTTGAACTACAGTACAGCTAATCCTTCATGCAGCTTTACCCCCCTCCCCCCCGCAGACACACACAAGGATCAAGGATTCCAACTTCTAATCGAGACCTCTCGCAAACCATTCATTTGCAAATGCTTGGCTTTGGGCTTTTAATCGTCCGACAAACCTGGTGTCACATCTCTGCACCTGCGTGTAATCCTCTTTGGGAAGGGACCTAGTTGATGATTAATGCGCATGCGTGTATAACTTCACATTAATGTGGAAGTTCAAGTCTGGAAAAAATAAAAAAAATTTGTTGTTGTTTTTGTTTCGATTCCAGACATGTGTGCCTGCATAAAAAATCTTGTTATTATGATTTTCTATCTGTACTGTAGCTTTTTAATGCGACACTGGTCGCAGACACATTCAAGGCTCAAGGATTTCAACTTCTTATCGACACCTCTCGCAAACCATTCATTTTCAAATGCTTGGCTAATCCATTATGCTAATCCATTATGATGACTCATCCATCCACCCTCCCCCCCAACCCTTTGAGGCTTTTTTTTACGGTAATGCATGTGCACTTGTGATAAACCCTTCTCGAATTGAATATGTTAATCTGATTAACCAATGAATAAAAATGTAACCAATGAATAAAAATGTAGGACTTCTTGAAGAATCCCACCCCACACACACATTCACAGTCAATTTAAAGTTCAAAGAAAAAAAAGAGATTTAAAAAATATTCTTAGGGGGGTAGGGGTGGTTGTTTCAATGATTATGATTATCGTGAATGTACTGAAATATTTATTTTATTTTATCAGGAATAAAAATATAAATAATCATTTTCAGTGTTTATCTTCTTTGTTCCCCTACAGTAGTGTACAGTAGTGTACTGTAGTTCTTCTGTCAGTTGAAATTTGGGGGCCAGTGCATAATCATGGAAGAATGAAAAATACAAATAATCATGAATAATGCCCATTTATAATAATAAAAACAGTAATACAAATTTATAGTCTTTATCTTGTTCGTCATGGCCACATTGCATTCTGTAGTTCATTGAGAGAGTTTTTTTTTTGTGTGAATCATGACTGTAAATACACTAGACACACAGTTCACACAATTTACACATGATACCCCCCTCCCCCTACCTATCCTTTTGAAGTGCAGCCAGCTGTCTCTGAAAAGAAAAGAAAAAATTAGTGCAGTTAAATGCATATAATTGCATTGTGTACAGTATAACTACTCCATATTTGACTATGCAGTTACTACTGTCAAACTAATGTATACCGGATCTACTGTACTGTAAAATACTTTGTAACAAGATTGGTAGTGCAGCTCTCTCTGAAAATGTAAAATTAGTGCAGTAAAGTTCATGCAGTATACTGTAAAACAATCTGTGCCATACTTACCTGTATCACACTGTACTTGGTGTGCCTGTACCTACCATACTACAGTACAGTACTGTACCATACTACCTTCCTGATGCTTGCCCATTACGCTCTATCACAATGGGTAACACAGTTGCAATATGGTCGATATATTTATTACATCGTTCCACGGTGAGCACATCGTTCCAAAAACTCATTATGCCATTTGCCAACTCATCCTTTTTTGAGGGTTTCACCACTTTTAGGATATGGTCCTTCAGCTGATGCCAGACCATTTCGATAGGATTGAAGTCTGGCGATCTGTCATTGGAGGGGGGAAAAAGGAGAATTAGTTAAAGAGATACACAGTAAACAGTGGGAAAAAATGAGACACGTTTACCGTACTTACTCCGCTGGCGTCTTCACCCAGGTGATACCGCAGACAAGAATATGTGCAGTTGACATGGTGTGCTTCAAAAAGTTGTCCTGGTAGAAACGGTGACCATCTGGGAATTCAACACTCTCAGGCACTATTAGCTCTTGGAAAAAAGCTTTATTCATGATTTCTGTAACAAGAAAAGAAAAGTGCTCAAAATAATGCACACGACAGTAGTACAGTACAGTGCTTAAGGCTACAGCATGTGACTTTGTGCATTATTATACTGTAAAAAAAGTGCAAAATGTGAAGCGCTATTCAAATTAGATTAATGTGAATATAAGCACCCTAATAAAGATAAAGGGTGATGGGAATAATTGTTTTTTTAGCTCATTATTATATTGTACCATCAAAGATGATGATGCATCCTGGTCCACTCCTAGAGATGGCACCCCACACATGCCTCTTCACTGGGTGTTTTGGACGTGGCTTCATCGATATGCGTCCTTTTTTGTGGAATGCAAAGGTGGCAAATCTCTCCAGAGATACAGTAGACTCGTCAGTAAAGATGCAATCCTGAAAAGTTTCTCCACTGTCGATCCATGCCTGTGCCTTGACCACTCTCTTTATCTTGTTGACGTCCCTTATCATAGGGTATGCTCTGTAATGACAAGGAATAATTTTATAGGTACAGTTTATTAAACCACACTTTTCACCTCCTGTACTGTCCAGTACTAACCTCACACGTCCATATTTCCATCCAATTCTGAGTCTCATCTTCTTAATGCTGGTCTCTGATACGGTTAGATTGTGATTTTTCTGCAGAGTGTCTTTGACCCTTAAGGCACTCTTCTCATCATTCTCTTCACTTATTTTGTCAACCAGAACAGTTGTCTCCCTACAGTTTAAAGGAAAAACAATAATACGTTACAGTAGGCCACAAGTACAGGTACAGTACATAATTTATGCTCAGGCCTACAGTACGGACAAATATATATATATATATATTACTTTAATATAATAGTTATACTGTATAAATATACAGCGATAATAATAATAGATAAATACTGTATAGAATAGAGTTATATAAATATACAGCGATAACAATATTGTATCTTATACAGGTATATATATACAGTATAACAGATTTATACAGTACATAACATATATATAACAGATATAATATTAACGGTACTTTATGTGTGTGTGTGCTGAATGGGTTGTGTCGATATCCCTGGGAACTCTATGCTAGTAAAGATAGATCTTCTTTTAGAGACCATGCTAAATATGGATCAACGGATGGAGAAGATGGATCAAAGGATGAAGAAGATGGATCAACGGATAGAGAAGATGGATCAACGGATGGAGAAGATAGAGACTGACATAGCGGGGATACATAATTGCTTGGAGTTCATGCCCCTGTATCTCGGACGCCGGAGCAGGAGGGTGGCATGGATGGGATGAATGGGACCTTCAACCTTCAATCACCAAGCGCACCCCCTCCATCAGAAGAGTATGTGTTCATGTATGCTGTTGACGAGGATGACATGACAACCCCATCAAGATCACGCCAGGAGACAACACTGACAAGGCGACCAAGACAGGAGGAAAGCATCCTCCCAGACAACCTACCCTCGCCCGCCGCCACAAGCACACCCACTCCCAGAAGAACACCCGCTCCCAGAATCCAACCCACATACGCTTGCATTGAGACGGTACCCGACATCATCTTGCGCGAACTGCCACATCCACTCAGGGAGAAGTATAGGTTTACAAGTGCTGGTATACCCCAGAGGCATACCATGTTATTTTCAAGCACCACGTGCCCTACCCGGTGTACTGCGGGTGGGCCCACAATGTAAACTACGAAGGGAATCGCGACAAAAAGGCTCTTTCTCAAAATGTAAGAAAGACTATTGTGGAGGAATTGCGGCGCTATTTTACAATTACCGATCCTTTAATGAAAATCGTGCAAGACTCCATTAATGGCATTTTGTGGCATACAAGGCATCGGCCCTGGAAGGACAATCTGCTGGGGATCGAATTTGCTTCGTGATTGCTCATCTGTTAAAGTGTTGATTAATTTCTGACTTGTTCATTGTTTAAAATTGTATTCTAATATTTTTTAATTACAGTACATGGAAATGTTTTTTTACTTACAGTACTCCACAAATAAAAATAATGTTGATTGTTGTAGATTGTATTCTGTCAATGTTTATACTGTACTTGGACACCATTAATGTTTTTTACTTACTGCACCCACTAATAAAAAAAAATGCTGCTTGTTTTAAATATACATGTATGTTTTTACTTACAGCACACCATTAATGTTTTTTTACTTACAGTACTCCACCAATAAAAATAATGTTGATTATTGTAGATTGTATTCATTATGTCAATGTTTTTATTGTACTTGGAAACCATTAATGTTTTTTTACTTACTGCACCCACCAATAAAATAAATTGCTGCTTTTTTAAAAAATATACCTGTATGTTTGTACTTACTGGACAACATTAATGTTTTTTTACTTACTGCACCCACCTGTAAAAATGTAGTGTACTACTGTATACAATTCCATGAGGCATACTGTACAGTACTGTACTGTACAGTATACTGTAGGCATGCGCATTACAGTTCATCAAAACAGTATTAAAACAAATTATCGGTATTTTTATTATCATTACAGTAGAACACACATACTGTACTGTAATACATGTACGGAATAAATGCATACTTTTTATTTTTGGGGTTTATATTACAGTACAGTATGTAAAAAAGTATGTAAAAAAGCCAGTAATTCTATCCTAATCAATAAAAATGGCACTGATTCAGATTCAGTAGTGTGCAAGCATCGTTAGAAAAAGCGATATTATCCATCGAAATCCCTCCATTTGCCATTCTCAGCCTGATGACAAAGTTTATTTTCTGAGGAAGAAAAATAAAAGTATTACTGTAATGGTTAGTTCAAACTAGTCAGTCCCCTAAAGAAGTTCCCACAGTCAGTCCCCGCAGTCCCCTTGGTCAGTCCCAACAATTATTTTCTCGGGGGGCGTCTCTTGTTCATATACACGCATGCGCCTAGATGTGATGAGACGCATATGCGTTTCAACAAGGTTCCAATGCGCATGCGCCTAGCTGTCCACCAATTGTTCAGTATCTACTGTAGAAGCTGCTCAGCCAATGATATTGCTGGACTACATTTTGGCAAATTGTGACTAAAAGAACTAAATAACCATAAGCAAAGCAATTGATTACAGGAGAATCACTTTACTGTGCATTGATATTGATATGGAAAAAAAATAATTACATACAGTAGCGACATCTTTTATTCGAGCAAATGCCGGCGGCATGCCGGGATCTACCCCAGCTGCCGCCAGTCAGAAACGCGCGCCACCGCGTTTCCCCCACGCACCCCCCCTCCACATCGCGCGCAATTACCCCCCCAAAGATACCCCGAACCCGGCTTCTACTCTGCCCCTCTGCTTCCCCGCACCCCCGCTTACCTAGATTTGAACTCCAGGGGTGTCGGGGAAGCCTGGGGAAGCCGGGGAAGACGGGGAAGCCGGGCGCGCTTGTGACCGTGACGTCACAGTGCGCCGCCACGCGCCGCGGCTACCCGCTTCCCAGCCTCATTCAGCCAGCGGCATTTGCTCGAATAAGAGCTGCCGCTGCTGTACAGAAGCTGTACCCACCATAGACTTTGCCATTCGGTTGGCGTCTAGCCACTGCCAGTCCATAGTCTTGATTATACACGTAGTTGACAGGTGACAGCGGGCCTGCTACACATGTAGTTGACAGCTCATGAAGCTGGAAATCGCATTGGTACATGCAAGCTTGCTGGTATCTGTACGTGAAATCCTGCTCAGGCTGCAGGTATCCAGGCGGGGGCAGATAGCAAGGGTTGCCGGTCAGCAGGTTTTCACAGACGGTCGGACCGTTATTGGAAGCCGGTTCTGGCGCTGGCGCATTGCTTGCCTGGGACTGACGATTCATAGTTGGTTTTACCATGACCTTTTGCCTTTTGAACTCTCCACGATCAAAGATACTGGAAAATTCAGGGGCAACACACCAATACCCTCCTCCTGTAACTCCGGGTGCAGGAGCAATACGAAAAAAATGCGGATCGATACATAACTTTTTCCTTATTGCATGCTTCCACCCATGAGCATCTGGTGAAAATTTGTAAAAGTCATAATTTTCGATAAAATATTGATAAATTTGACCAACTGTGGCCATCTTATCATCTGCTGAACTAATTGCTGACCATATTAAATAAGCATACGTTATGTTGGGCTTTTTGAACACGGACTGCAGTGGGGTACTCATCTCTGGACCTCTCTGGACAATGGAATAGAACACCAGACACTTTGCATTTAGTTTTTAATATAAAATGCCTAAATAGATACAATGTTGTACAACTTCTTCAGTACCAAGGTCAATTCACAAAGGACCACTGTGGTATTTTTTAAACACCTGCAAGTCGACACATTACTGAAGCGCATGCGCATTACAATTCATGAATATCTGCCACCTGGCGGATACGAGAAGCATTGCAACCAATAAAATCCGAAATATTCTCATTAAACAGATCAAGCGCGGGTGACGCCGGCATGATTGCGACAGGAATACGGCACGAACGCCGCATGAACGCGGAAATATCGGAGAAGTGTTAAAATAAAAGGGGCCGCGGCTGTACATATGAATCCTATTGAGCCTTTGTTTGGATGCAATTAATAGTTATGCACAGAAATCATGTTGGCTTCATTCATTAATCTGAGAATAGCCTTCATCCATGCGGGGGTAAGTACTTCAATTCCTTGTACAAGCAGTCGTCGGTTACCCACCGGAAACCATCCTGCAAACTGCCGTCGGATTGCGGATCCAATGTTATTCTGCGGCAGTGAGCGTTGGGTAATCCGTTATGACGTCGGATAATGTGTTCAGCGGAATGCTTTATCTGTTGTTGGATAATCCGTTCTACGGATTTTGGGCCATCGGATAGCGAGGATCAACTGTACAGGCCAACATAGATTGCCAATGTTACAATGTAGACCCCCACTTACAGGACTTAGGTATCCACAGTGATAATCAATGGTTTTATGTGTAAAACATATTTTGAATGTTTTTTTAATATTATATATATTAAAAAAATGTAGGCTTAATAACAAAAAGCACTATTACTCATATTTGTCTACTGGCGATATTGGGCATTTGTCTACAGGGTGGGGGAGATATGTTGGGGAGTGGGGTTAAAGGGCAGTTGCCCGGGAAGGGTAGAGAGGCCTCCTGGGGATTGGTGGGAAGGTTAACCTCTTAATTACATTAGCTGTTAGTATAGCATTGCACAGCTATGCTTTACTAGCTACTAAATTTGCCGAGGGGGTATGAGTATAGTTTTAGGCTTATATTAATCCCATTATAGCCCTTTGTGGTAAGCTTGTCATATAAAGACTTATTGACTCGTGGGCAACTAAAGAGTTAATATTTAATGTCATGTCTTTTAATTACAATTTTATCATCTATTTTAGGTTGATTTAGCTGATCTTGACATATATAAATATATATATAAATATAAATAAATATATATAAAGAAAGATTGTGGTGGTAGGGGACTCCATTATTAGGAAGGTAGATAGGGCAATCTGTAGCCGTGACCGCATGAACCGAATAGTTTGTTGTCTCCCGGGTGCTCGGGTTCGGAATATTGCGGATCGGGTAGACAGATTGTTGGGGGGGAGGGGCTGGGATTGACCCGGTCTTGGTACACGTTGGCACCAATGACAAAGTTAGAGAAAGATGGAGGGTCCTAAAAAATGATTACAGGGATCTAGGCAAAAAGCTTAAGGCAAGGACCTCTAAGGTAGTATTTTATGAAATACTACCAGTGCCATGCGCTACCGCAGGGAGACAGTCAGAGATCAGGGAGATTAATGCATGGCTAAGAAAGTGGTGTAGGAATGAGGGGTTTGGCTTTTTAGAGCACTGGGATTCCTTTTCTGAGAGGTGCCATCTATATTCTAGAGACGGATTGCACCTCAATGAAGAGGGATCTTCTGTGCTAGGGGGGAGAATGCTAAAAAGGTTGGATGAGATTTTAAACTAGGATGGAGGGGGGAGGGGAATGAAACAGGTAAAGAACTAAATGGAATAGAGGAGGATACAAGGTGGTATGGAGGTAGAATGGGGGCAAGTGTGAGTTTGACAAGCAGTGAGACACCCATAGTAAATACAGATAATACTAGAAAACTTCTAAAGACTAAACCAGGTGGGCGCAGAAAGGAAGGAGCAGATAAGATAATAGTACAGGCTGAAAAAAAAACTGAAATGCATGCTTGCTAATGCAAGAAGCTTCCCAGATAAAATGGAGGAGCTTGAATTAATAGCTGCAAGGGAGCAGTATGATATCATAGGCATTACTGAAACATGGTGGGATGAAACATATGACTGGGCAGTTCATTTAGAGGGTTATTGCCTTTTTCGGAAGGATCGAACAAATAGAAGGGGAGGTAGAGTACGTTTATATGTTAAACCAGCTCTAAAACCTATTATAAGGGATGATGTTTATGAAGGGAATGATGAAAATATAGAGATTTGTGGATAGAAATTAGCAGTGGAGGTAAAAGTATAAAGAAAATGTTTGTGGGAATATGCTATAAACCACCAAATATCTGTGAGATTGAGGAAGCTAAAATAGTTTTGAAAATGGAGACGCATCAAAACTGAGTCATGTTTGCATAATGGGGGATTTTAATTATCCAGACATAGGGAGCTATGCACTAAGCTCAATGGCTTTGCGTTCTGATTTGGCCAATAAGAAGTTTGTTAAAAAGTGAGGCCGGGGACGCGATTCACTAAGGCCTTGAGCCCATTTTTTAACGTACCTGCTCAAAATAGCTCAGAACAGCCACAGTGTACGTGTTGCTTTTTTCCCCCCTGCTAGCGTTCTTAACCTTTACATACGCTAGCTGATAAAAAAAAAGCCGCATGTAACATTTGCATGGAGATTTGCCATCTCCATGCAAGGCTGTTACAGGTGATCGTACACTAAATAAATACATTTTAATAATAGTGTACATGAGCAGGGGGTCTCCCGAGCTGAACCGCATTGGTTTCAAGTCCGAGGACCCCCTACTTCAGGAGATATAGGCCCCATTATGGGGTGCCGGTATCCCCTGCACTTTAAAGCTCCCGCGTCACGTGACCGGGGACATTTAAATTCTGCAGGGGATACCGGCACCCCATAAAGGGGCCTGTATCTCCTGAAGTAGGGGTCCCCGAGGCTGAAACCAATGCGGTTCAGCTCAGGAGACCCCCTGCACATCTACACTAGTATTAAAACACACGTAACAATAAATAATAATTCATTACCATAGCGGCTATCCGCTATGGTAATTAAGCTGCTTTAATGTATTTTTAATAATAGTGTGCAGGAGCAGGGGGTTCCCTGAGCTGAACCGCATTGATTTCTGCCTCAGCGACCCCCTGCTTTACGAGTTACAGGCCCCGGCATCGGGTGCCAGTGTCGCTGCCATCTTTATAGCGTTAAAGACGCGACGTGGGCTCTATAAAGATGGCGTCCACACTGGCACCGATGCCCCAAATTGGGGACAATTGCACCCAATAAACAACACACATCCCCCCTGCCACCTAACACATACAGTACTGTAATGGGCAAAATTACTATTATCCACATATGGATAATAATGCATTTGCCCATTTTAAATACATATAAATTACAATAAATACAGTCAATATATATGACACTTACCTTTTACAGGCATCCACGATGAAGGCCGTCTTCATCCTCATCTTCATCCTGTGCATGACCCTCCGGTGCTGCAAAACATGCACAACAATCACAATAGCCAATGTAATGTCCCTTAACCCCTTAATCACCATAGCGGTTATTAACTGCTACAGTCATTAAGGGGTTAACCCACCCTAACCCACCACTTGGGAGGCCTACATACCCTCCCCCACTAACCCCCACCCCGTGAGGCCTAACCACCCTCAACCACTACCCAGCCGGGAGGCCTACCCACATACCCTTGGGGCCAATACCCCCTCCCCCCACGCCCAATGCCCACAATAAAAACAATACACTGCCCCACTATAAACATCATTCTATTTATTAAATACATAACCCACCCCCTGTACCCCCCCATAAATACATGATTTATTCTTTTACATACAGGGTTCATACCCCAGGCCCACGTGAGTCCCCGGTGGGCCTGACGGGTAACCTCACAGACCTACAGGTTACCAGCAACTTGTTTCATACAGGTTCTGGAGGCCTGTTGGTGGGTCAGACCCACAGGTGTCTGAGGGGCCTCAGGTGGTTCCCACGGGGGTCTGGGGACCCACGGGTGCTCACTACGGGTCCGTCATGCCCCCACAGATGTGGGGCCACCGATTCTTCCCCGCACACTACGGGTCCGCGGTGCCCCCACAGATGTGGGGCCACCGGTTCTTCCCCGCAGGTGTCCCCCATGGACCACGCAGCCTGATACCCGTGAGATAACAAAAATCTGCGCTCATATATGGATAAAATGATAGGTGAAGTGATTCTAAAATAAAAAAGTGAATACGACCTTATAGGAATGAGGTTTGATGCAGCTGTTCTAGTGGAAGGCTCAGCACTCCAAGCTAATACAGAAAAAAAGAACAGCGCAAAAACAAAGACCTCATGGTGTAGTATATTTAGAAAAGCAATTTATAATTAAAGGGTGAGTATTGCACGTACATCAATTAAATAAAATTATTTAATTGATGTAATTATTTAATTATTTAATAAATTGCTTTTCTAAATATACTACACCATGAGGTCTTTGTTTTTGCGCTGTTCTTTTTCTTTTTTTACCCGTGAGATACCTGAGGATACCTCAGGTGGTCTCCAAAGGTCTCACGCAGACCAAAGGAACCAACCCTGTATGTAAAAAAAATAAACTGGACCTATACATTCAATACATCACTCCCCCCCCCCCCCAACACATACAGTACAATAATGTGCAAAATAACTATAACCCAGATATGGATAATAGATTATTTGCCCATTATGAAACACATAAAACATGCATAAATCAAAACATGAATTTTTAATCTTAAAATCACCACATTGCATGTTACAATAAATCCAGCATCAATTGCAAATATAAAACAGCAAACCAGCAGCTACACAAATGTATATGAAATGTCACATGTGACAGGGTAAATAAAAGCAACCAGTTATACAGTATGCCTGGAAAACCTATGTCTAGTCTGCAGTGCAGCACTGACTAGGTTAAACTTCAGCTGGGAACCTCAGGACAATTAGTTGGATCCCAGCTGCCTAATCAAGGTGTGTTAAAACCCAGGTTGTAGACACATGGAGCTTGCTGTTGATGAGAGAGGAGTAAGCTGCTAAAGTGATTCCTGAAAGCAAGGTCTGAGTAGCAAAGTAGTGAAACTGTGAACTGTCTGTCCCCTGCATAGAAAAAGGGTAGCTGCATATATATAAACTGTCTTCTAAAGAGAAACTGTTTTGTTCGGTTTGCTGAAGGAAAAGCCATTTTCGTTTGTTGCTGAAAAAGAGCTATTTTTGTTTTGTGTGCTGTATATTTTTCAAGGCAAAATAAAACAGCCTTGTCAAGAAACCCATGTGTGTAGTTCCATGTACCCTGCAACATCACACAATTGCATTGAGTGTGTACATGATGCAATTAATCTGTGCATCATGTAACACTATGCAAAATATATGTAACAATAAAATACACTATGAACAATGTCCCCTAACCAGCAATGCCATCATGAAAATCAAATAGAAACTAAGCAACATCAATACAATTAGCATCAATCAATTAATTCATTTCCTCAAACAATTACAATACAATACAAATCAATTATACAATTCCCTATTCAATTCCTAAAGCCAAACCATTGCCAAAACAATTCTAATGTAAAGTAACCGCCATCATTCTAATCTAACTACCAGAAATAAGCAATTACAAATAACTTGTAACTAAATACAAATTACATTATTCACAACAATGACAAAATAAACCTGGTAAATACATTAGCCATACATGAAAAGAACATAAACATTAGCAAAACAATCAATTATTATCCCTGTATGTCTATCCATATAGATAGATAAACATAACATACAGGGGCAACAATAGAGCATAAAATACAATGCATTTACAAACAAAAATCACATAGAATACACTGGCGACACACTTTATTCGAGCTCGGCTAGTCCCACGAATTCGGGTATACCCGGGTGTATTGAGGTTTGTGACTGTTTTCTGCCCGAGTGCATTGAGGTATTTTCCGGCAGGGATTGAAGCATTTTATTCCCGTTGGCTGCAATACTGCACAGTACATATATATATACTGCATTACAATTCATGAATTTATGCCATCTGGTAGACACGCGAAGCATTGCAGCCTATTAAATCCTAATCATTATCATTTAACAGATCAGCCGCCCATCAGCCAGGCATGAACCCAGGCTGGGAAGGCAAATGCAACGGGGCTTGTCAGAGGTGAGGAGCGGCGCATTCCAGGTATCTGCCAGGTACATACCGGGTATTTGCTCGAATAAAGTGTGTCGGTGCAGTACACCCATTCAGTGTCCGTGAATGTATGTATATACATAGGTAGATAGATACATTCACGGGCATTAAATGGGACTGAAAAAATAAGACATGAATCAAGAATCAAAAAAACCTGTAAAAGTAAAAATAATAAACTTTTCTTTTGTTTACTCACCATTAGATGCTCACTCACCGAAATCCAGGCGACCCGGAAGCACTGGAACCAATCCACAGGTAACCATAAAATAATAAACCCTTACAATCCACGTCTGTGTCTTCTTTCTTCTATTTGTAATCCTTCCCGTTAGGCTTGGGGTCTTCTTTTCTTCTTTGGGGTCTTCTCCGTCTTCTTCCGTCTTCTTCCGCCACGCCCTTGTTTTCTTCTTAGGAGGGGAGGTGTTCCCTCCTCAGCGACTGGCTTCAAAATGAGGCGACATAGGATTTTATAGGCCTATGACGTCCCATTTTGGTCAAATGTTTCCCACGGTCCTGATTGGGCCGTGAAAAACATGTGATTTGGCCGAAAGAAAAAGAAATGATGACGTCATTTAAAGGCAACGAAAGCACAGCCAATCAGAATGGCTGTGCTTCAATTGCCTTTAAGATGACGTCATGAAAAGAAAGATGTCTGGCCTCACATGATACGGTAGCCATTCAGAGCGTGGGAAATACATCCCAACTCTGATTGGCTCTAGTACCATGTGACAGGCTTTCAATGATGTCACATCCGTTCTCCCCCAAGCCTCTGTCACATGGTATACTAGAGCCAATCAGAGTTGGGATGGAGTTCCCACACTCTGATTGGGACACCTGTGGATTTGACCCGGGGCTCCCTGACATCCGCGGGCCTACCATGGGGACCCAATTGTGGCCCACGGTGACCCGTGGAGAAAACCTGGTGGGCCATGGTGCCTGGCGGGACCCACCAACAGGCCTCCAGAACCTGTATGAAACAAGTTGCTGGTAACCTGTAGGTCTGTGAGGTGACCCGTCAGGCCCACCGGGGACTCACGTGGGCCTGGGGTATGAACCCTGTATGTAAAAGAATAAATCATGTATTTATGGGGGGGCACAAGGGGTGGGTTATGTATTTAATAAATATAATGATGTTTATTGTGGGGCAGTGTATTGTTTCTATTGTGGGTACTGGGGGTGGGGGAAGGGGGTATTGGCCCCAAGGGTATGTGGGTCGGCTTCCCGGCTGGGTAGTGGGTGAGGGTGGTTAGGCCTCACGGGGTGGGGGGGTTAGTGGGAGAGGGTATGTAGGCCTCCCGAGTGGTGGGTGAGGGTGGGTTAACCCTTAATGACTGTAGCGGTTAATAACCGCTATGGTGATTAAGGGGTTATGGGACATTACATTGGCTATTGTGATTGTTGTGCATGTTTTGCAGCACCGGAGGGGCATGGGCAGGATGAAGATGAGGATGAACACGGCCTTCATCGTGGGTGCCTGTAAAAGGTAAGTGTAATATGTTTTTACTGTATTTATTGTAGTTTACATGTATTTAAAATGGGCAAATGCATTATTATCCATATGTGGATAATAGCATTTTGCCCATTACTGTATATTATGTGTTAGGGGGTTGAATTTAGTTATAAATATTGTTTATTATTTTTGGAGGTGCAACATTGGTACCGCAGGCCCGCGGGGACCCCGGGATGGCCGCGCGGTCAGCCGGGGACACCCGCGCGACCCCCGGGCTCCCTTGTGGGGGACACCCGCCGGCCTGATGTATGGGTGTTGCGCATGCAAAAATGAAAAGCAATTATTTTTTCTAAGTCTTGCTTTTTTTCCGAATACTCTAACCTGACGTGTTCTGATCAACGCAACTTTCGCGTACGCTAAGGTTGCGTTGCTTAGTGCATCCCGCTTAAGGGCAGAATTTAACGCAAAAAGGGTTACGAACGAGCAAAGTTGGACTTAGAAAAAATTCCTGAAAAAAGTCATTTTTAGAGCGCAAAGTGCCTGTTTGCGTTGCTTAGTGCATCGGGTTGAGCTCAAAATCACGTTCTATGAGCACTTTGCGCTCTAAAAGTTACTTAACGGAGCGTAGTGCATAACCCCCATAGACTGGGGCAATGAGATTAGCATTACAACAAAAGGAAACGGGTTTTTGGGAGTGCTTAAAGACAATTATATGACCCAAATTATTGAGGATCCAACCAGGAGAGGGGCAGTACTGGATTTGGTCATATCAAACAATGTAGAAGTAATAATATATATTCAAGTCCTGGAACATTTGGGTAACGGTGATAATAACATGGTCTCTTTTAAAATAAATTATCAAAAAACAGATTACTTGGGTTCAACAAAGACCTTAAACTTTAGAAAGGCAGATTTTAATCAACTGAGGTCTAATCTACAAGTAATACACTGGGATGATGTTTTTGCAAGGAAAAATGTAGAATATAAATGGGCAGTCTTTAAAATATGGTTAGAAAAGCACACTTATCAGTGTTTCACCTTAGGTAATAAGTATTAAAAAATAAGTCAAAACCAATGTGGCTAATTAAACAGGTAGGGGAGGATATGGACAAGAAGAGGAAGGCATTTAGATTCTTTAAGTAAGAAGGGACAGAGACATCGTATCAGAATTATAAGGAATGTAACAAAAATTGCAAAGGGGCAATCAAATTAGCAAAAATGGATAATGAAAAAAGGATTGCAATAGAAAGTAAGGTCAATCCTAAAATGTTCTTTAAGTACCTTAATAACAAAAAAATGAGAAAAGAAAATATAGGACCCTTTCAGTGTGAGATGGGTAGGCAGATTATTGGAGATAAAGAAAAAGCAGAGGTATTAAACAAATACTTTGCCTCTGTGTTTACCAGGGAAGAAACAATTTCAATAGTAGTGCCGCAGGAGGAAGCCACAACATCCATATTAATTAACAATTAATGATCTGAGTCTAAGGGCCTTATGCAGTAAGCGCCGATAAGGCTTTTTCGGCATTTTTTGCCCTCCCGATTCAGTAAGCGCCGATAAGTGGGAATTATCGGCAACTTTTCTTCCCGATAAAAAATTATCTGCAGCCGGCTGCCGATAAGCCACTTATCTGCACTTTTTGAACTCGGTGGAATTCAGGTAGCCCCGATCAGCTTTTCGCTGCTGATCGGCACTCCAGAATGTAGAGTTTATCGGGAATCCAGCCCGCCAACTAAAGTTGGCAACTTGGTGGAGGAGAAGCATTGGCAAGGGCGACACTTAGAAAAAATAAGCCCTTTTTCCTATCTGTGATTGATGCCGGGGGTCTCCGGAGCTAATACCCGTACCGGAGGCTCCCGGCATGCATCCGAGGCAGGAAAAATGCATTTAAAGGCCACTTCATTACCTTATCGGCTAACCGCTAAGGCAATGAAGGGGTTAACCGACCGTGCCAGGTTTATTGTGGGTAGCGGGTGTGGGTGAAGGGGGTATTTGGCCCTTGTTGTTTGTTTAGGGCTTGCGGGGGGGTTGCGGGTGCACTTAACCCCTTCATGACCATAGCAGTTAATACCGCTACGGCCATGAAGGGGTTAAGCCCTCCCGCTACCCACCCGCAAGCCCTAAACAACCACCGTTGGGGCTAATACCCCCTTCACCCACCCCCACTACCCACAATAAAAAATAATCACACACAGCAGCCCCACACTAAATAAATATAAAATCTAAATAAATATAAAATCTAAATAAATAAATATCTCTATATAAATAAATAAATAAATATATATATATATATGACCCCATCAACCCCTAACATACACATATATGCACATCAATGATACTATAGGCCGGCGGGGGCCCTCGGGTGTTACCAGCAGGCCTGCAGTACCAATTATGTGCCCCCCCAAATTAATGTCTAAACACATACGTACTTATAAAGAAATAACCCCCCCCCCCCTTAACACATACAGTATAGTAATGGCCACAATTACTATTATCCACAAAGGGATAATAGTGAATGTGCCCATTTTAAATACATAAACAGCAATAAATACATGAAATACATATAGCATTCACAAATGTCCGGCTGCCTCGATGAAGGCTATCCTCCTCTTCATCCTGCCCATGCCCCCTCCGCTGCTGCAAAACAGACACAAGAATGAAAACAGCCAATGTAATGTCCCCTAACCCCTTAATCACCATAGCGGTTATTAACCTCTTCAGTCATTAAGGGTTTAACCCACCCTCACCCACAACTCGGGATGCCTACATACCCTCCCACACAAACCCCCCACCCCATGAGGCCTAACCACCCTCACCCACTTCCCACAAGGGAGGCCTACCCACATACCGTTGGGGAACCCCCCCCCCTACCCCCAGTACCCACAATAAAAACAATACAGTGACACACAATAAACATCATTATATTTATTAAATACATTACCCACCCCCTGTGCCCCCCCATAAATACAAGATTTATCATTTTGCAAACAGGGTTCATAACAGCCCCACGCGAGTCCCGGTGGGCTGGCGAGGCACCTGACAGATATACAGGGTACCAGCAGCTCATTTCAAACAAGTTCTGGAGGCCTGTTGGTGAGTCCCGAAAAGCGCTATGTCCCCCAGGTGGTCTACTTTGGTCACCGTGGGCCACAATTGGGTCCCCACGGTAGGCCCAAGGATGTCTGGGAGCCCCGGGTCAGACCCACAAGTGTCTGCGGGGCCTCGGGTGGTTCCCACGGGGGTCTGGGGAACTCACGAGTGCTCACTATGGGTCTGCGGTGCCCCCACGGATGTGGGACCACTGCTTCATCCCCGCACCTATGGGTCGGCGTTGCCCCCACGGATTTGTACCACCGCTTCATCCCCGCAGACTTCGGATCCGCGGTGCCCCCACAGATGTGAGGCCACCGCTTCATCCCCGCAGGTGTCACCCGTGGAACCACCAGCCTGATACCCGTGAGATACCCGAGGAGACCATAGTTGGTCTCCAGAGGTCTCACGCAGAACACGGAACAAACCCTGAATGTAAAAAAAATAAACCTGGCCTATACATTCAATACATACACTCCCCCCCAACACCTACAGTACAATAATGTGCAAAATAACTATTATCCAGATAGGGATAATAGATTATTTGCCCATTATTAAACACATTAACTAGCATATTCCAATAAATAAAGTACTACTGACCTCATCAATACTGATGTAATAAATAAAGTACTACTGACCTCCGTTTCCAGCAACATCCTGGTCTTTCGTTGCCCACAAAATACATAGCCAAAACAAAACCAATACATTGCAACTACATTGAGATATCAATTAACCCCTTAAACACCTTATCGGATAATAACCACAAAGGTAATTAAGGGGTTAAGCCACACTGGCCCGATACCCACCTTTCACCCATGAATTTGTACAGTGGCTTCATCATGCAAATATATATATATATATATATATATATATATATATATATATATATATATATATATATATATATGGTGCCTCAGTGTGGTCTATCTATAATGTTTGAAAGAGTCTGGTATGTGTCACTCGAGTGTAGTGACAGTCAAACTACTTTCATGCCACATCTGAATAACTTGTGGTTCTGTGACTAAATACAGAGTAGTACCTGTATATCGCTAGGGTGTTGCGGGTTGAACCCACATACAAAGTTTTCAGTCAGTGTGACCTAGCTGCACTTTGCTGGTCACAGAAGCCAACAAGGGGTTAATTTGTATATCCTTCAAGGCAACACAGGGTATAATAAGATATCTGTAAGGGAGGCTACTATGTAGCTGTGGGGGAAAGAGAAGAGGCTGATCAGTGGGAGCCGCAAATATATGCACTATTTCTATCCCACTGTTAGTGGCAGCTGTAGAACACTGTTTCAAACACTTTTACTGGCAGAGATAAATCAGCTAGCCTGTCTTTAAAATTACTTGCTACCTCCATAGGGGGCACGAGCATTAACTCACCTCACTATCTATCTGGTGGGTTAATCAAATTATGCTCATTGGAGGCTATAAGAACTTAGAAATACACTACTAACAGTGGGATAGAAATAGTGCATATATTTGCGGCTCCCACTGATCAGCCTCTTCTCTTTCCCCCACAGCTACATAGTAGCCTCCCTTACAGATATCTTATTATACCCTGTGTTGCCTTGAAGGATATACAAATTAACCCCTTGTTGGCTTCTGTGACCAGCAAAGTGCAGCTAGGTCACACTGACTGAAAACTTTGTATGTGGGTTCAACCCGCAACACCCTAGCGATATACAGGTACTACTCTGTATTTAGTCACAGAACCACAAGTTATTCAGATGTGGCATGAAAGTAGTTTGACTGTCACTACACTCGAGTGACACATACCAGACTCTTTCAAACATTATAGATAGACCACACTGAGGCACCATATTAGTTTAAAAAAAAAAAAAATTCTTTCATATGGTACCAGATATCCCCAAACATTCTCCTTCAAGTATTAGTTTATAAATAGACCTAGGGGCAATTCATTTAATACGTTTTTAATTGTGTTGAGTGTTTATGTACTTCACTTATTTTACCCATATACACTAATAAAGGTTCATTTTTTTAATCTATCTGTACCTATCACCGTATGAGTGCTTGTTCAAAAGGGGTTCTTTCACCTGTCTAGGCAGGTGTTCTTTTTGTGTTCTATGACTCTCTCACCCCTGGCACCTAATCATTGACAGTAGCTAGAGCTCACAACCCTTCCCCCTCTCACTCCCTATTATTATATATATATATATATATATATATATATATATATATATATATATATATATATATATATACAGAGAGAGAGAGAGAGAGAGATACACACACACATGATGAACCAATATACAAATGAATGTAGAAGGGTTATCAAAAACATGCTGTACTCCAAATAACACTTCTCCATACAGACACACTACAATAAAATTAATTTCCTTTAATAATCCTAACTGAACTTACAATCACAATCATCAACTGCCAAACAAATACCTCAAATGCCAATCAACAAATAGAATTTACATTGTATATATTATGCATACAATCTATGCACCATATACATTCTGCAAATGAATGTTAACAATAACATTGCAAGCAAAATACAAATATCTCCCAACAAGTATACTATTTTAACCAATCCAGTTAACATAAATCAATTAGCAATCATTAATGACATCCCTAAACAATTTACATTCCATCCCTAACAATTAAACAATTAACTCATTCAAGCCTTTAACATAACAATTTAGCCTGTGAAAAAATATAAGTACCAACAAGAATACAAAATTGAAAACCAAGGCTAACCCTGACTTCAAGTACACCATACAATATCAACAATTACATCTATCTAATTTTAAAATACATTATACACACATTTATGCATAGCAGCATAGACAAATTGATTTAAAACACATCAAATCAAGCTTATAAAACAACATCATTTCTTACCGTGTATATATCTCTCTAGACATACATACATACATACATACATACATACATACATACATACATACATACATACATACATACATACATACATACAGTGGCAAGAAATGATATACCACAAATAAAAAAATACACATGTTAAAAAAGCATTTATAAAAATTAACAAGTTCAATTAAATACATTTCTTTAGTTCACTTACCATTACTTGACCCCACCGACTCCCGTTGAACAGCTTACTCACGAACAAAACCACCAGGCACAGGAACCCATAAAATAAAAAACCATAAAAAAAAACATTAAACTAAAAATCCAAATCAATCCACGGGTCTTCTAATTGTAATCCATCTTCATCTGTATTCTTCTTTCTTCTACCTTCTTCCGGGGTCTTATTCCCATCTTCGGCCACGCCCTGGTCTTCTTTCTTCTCCGGAGGTCCTTCCTCCTCGGCGGCTGGCTTCAAAATGAGACGACATAGGCTTTTATAGGCCTATGACGTCACATTTTTGTCATGGTTCCCACGGTCCTGATTGGGCCCTGAAAACCATGTGTTTTGGCCGATAAAAAAAAAAAAGATGACGTCACTTAAAGGCAATGAAAGCACAGCACAGTCCCGAGTGGTGGATGAGGGTGGGTTAACCCCTTAATGACTGTAGCGGTTAATAACCGCTATGGTGATTAAGGGGTTAGGGGACATTACATTGGATGTTTTCATTTTTGTGTCTGTTTTGCAGCAGCGGAGGGGGCATGGGCAGGATGAAGAGGAGGATGGCCTTCATCGTGGCAGCCGGAAATGGGTGGTGAGTACTATATGTATTTAATGTATTTATTGTTGTTTATGTATTTCAAATACACAGTGGGTGTGTGTTGTTTATTGCTATGTTTATTGGGGGCAAATGTCCCCAATAAACATGATATTCTGCCTTAACCCCTTCATTGCCTTATCGGCTATCCGCTATGGTAATGAAGCAGCATTTATGTATTTTTAATAATATTTTGCGGAAGCAGGGGGTCCCCTGAGCTGAACCGCATTGATTTGTGGCTCAGAGACCCCCTGCTTCCCGAGTTACAGGCCCCGGTTTGGGGCACCAGTGCCAGTGTCGCCGCCATATTTATATCAGACACGGCACGAATGGGGTGCGATAAAGGTGGCGGCGACACTGCCACCCGATGACACACTCCGGGGCCTGTAACTCGGGAAGCAGGGGGTCCCTGGTCCGCAAAGCAACGCGGTTCAGCTCAGGGGACCCCCTGCTCACTGTACACTATTATTAAAAATACATTCATGCTGCTTCGTTACCGTAGCACATAGCCGCAAAGGTAAGGAACAAGTGTTTATTGATATGTGTGTTTTACTGATAGTGTAGATGTGCAGAGGGTCTCCAGAGCTGAACCGCTTTGGTTTTAGGTCCGGGGACCCCCTGCTTCCCGAGATACAGGCCCCTTTAGGGGGTGCCGGTATCCCTCTGCTTTCTTTACATTCCGCGGTCATGTGATCGGGACCTTCAAATGCAGAGGGATACCGGCACCTCATAAAGGGGCCTGTATCTCGGGAAGCAGGGGGTCCCCGGACCTGAAATCAATGCGGTTCAGCTCCGGAGACCCCCTGCACATGTACACTATCAGTAAAAGTTGTTTATAAATACTTTATTTTTTGCCGATGTTTGGGCTGAGAGAGCGGCTTGTCTCTCTCTGCTGCAAACACCTATCGGCAGAAAAGGCCTATCGGAAGGCTTATCGGGAGCCCGTCTGTATCGGCATAGGCTCATCGGCAGTTTTGCTTTCGCAGTGATTCGGCAGGGATCGGCATGGATTCGGCCCTTACTGAATACTGCGAGGGCAAATCGCCAAAAAAAGGCCTATCGGCAACACTTGCCGAAGAGATTTTATCGAGGCTTACTGAATGAGGCCCTAAGTCGGCTAGAACCGCGGTTCTCAGATTATCCCGGTTATGTGCGTTTTGTTGTCGTTTTCGCCCGGAGTGAACTGCGTTATTTTCGCGCTCGTGATATTAGCATTTTATTCTCGCTGTCTGCAATACTGCAATGCCGTGTAAAAACTCAGGGGGGCGTTTGCGAGCTGTTGTCTTGGAAGTCTAATACCTACCTACAGTAGGTCAGTACACAGTCTGTGTGTGTGCGCGCAGTAATTGTAAATTTGCATATTTAAAATATACATGCATTTGCAGTGCTGTTCTGCAGTACTGTACAGTATGTCTCATTTGAAAATTGTTGAAATGCATAGGCGTGTACTGTACTGTAACAGTGTCACATTTCGGCATATACAGCGCTCTCCCCTCGCTCAGGATAATTAACTGCACTGAAAAGGGTTGTAGTGTCTCTCACCAAAAAGTTATCAAAGGTATGTACATTTAGATAGGGGTGCATACGGGAGATAAGTATGAGTGGACAGGGTTTAGGGTTGAGATAACCCAAAAGAAATCCTATTTGCACTCCCTTCTACTATAAATGGCTGGGAAGAATTCAATCCCTGGGTAAAGAGCCCCATATACCATATTAAAGATATATATAAAACCAGTTTATTTAACACATATGCAAAGACAACTACAAATATTAAAAGAAACAGGGAGTGGGTGCAGGGAGTAGGTAGAGTAGTGTAGATATATATAGTACGCTGTAATGAAACAGCTATAATTAATGTATGTATAACCTGTCTGTTGTCTGCAACGGTACTAGCAGTATGTATTCAATCATGCACGCTGTTTAAGACATATATAACACAGTAATACAAACACCAGTTAAACTAGTAGTATCATAAATAGTATACAGAGGGTTTGGCATCTATATCCCTTCCTGAGGGACTGTGCCGCACAATGTGCTGACTGGTTGTGGCTATAGTGAAGGTATAAATCCCATCAGTCATGTATACAGTTACTGGTAGTTTGTACTTAACCAAGCACGCTGTGTTAACAGCTGAATCGCACACACACAGCTTGTACCTAGAGTGCACAGCCAACAGGCTAAACAGGTATTTAGAGGCGCAGCAAAGCTACTAATCACCGAAGGGGATATGTATTGTGTCTCCTGACCGTGTTATCAGATGACAAGCTCCCCCCCCACAAAGGAAAGCCACAAAGTGCTGTGATACTACTAGTTTAACTGGTGTTTGTATTGCTGTGTTATATATGTCTTAAACAGCGCTTTTTATGTACTGTATTTGGGGGTTGTATTTGGGGGTTTATTGATCAAATTATTATGATGAACTGCCTTTTGAAATTACTGTACTCTACTCTACAGTATGTAATTTCTTTGAACTGCTGCACAACTAAGCCTTCATCCCTCCCCCACGCACACACAAACTCTTTTCGACAGACACCTCCACAGTCAATCATTTTCTGAAGTTAGTCATTGTGTTTTTAATTCGTCCCTAGCTGAGTGTCAATCGCCTCACTGCGCCTGCGTGTACTCTAAGCCTCTTTGAGATGGGAGCTAGCTGCTTACTGCACATGAGTCACCCACCCCCCACCCCTCTCCACAGAGTCATTCATTTCCTGAAGTTAGTCATTGTGTTTTTAATCCGTCCCTAGCCGAGCGTCAATTGCCTCACTGCGCCTGCGTGTACTCTAAGCCTTTTTGAGATGGGAGCTAGCTGCTTACTGCACATGACTCACCCAACCCCCCCCCCAACCCTTTGAGGTTTTGTTTACGGTAACGCTTTGGAAAATCCCTTCTCGAATTTGAAATGTAAATCTGATTTGCACAGCATTGTGAGAATTGAGAGTAAAAAAAAACTGATTCATGTTGTTTTGTCATTCATTCTTATACTGTAGGGGTGGGGGTGGGTGGTTGTTGTCAATGATTATGATTATCAGGAATGTGAATAAATATTTATTTTATTTTTTCAGGAACAAAAAAATACAAATATAAAAATAATCATGAATAATACATAATGCAGTCTTTATTAAGTTCTTCTGGCAGATTGAAATTGGATAAACATTTAGAAAACATTTGTAAAACATGGAGAAACATGAATTATGCACATTTATAAGAATATTATTTAATAATATATATACTGTAATGTATAATATATATATATATACTGTATATATATATATATACAGTATTCATAGTAATATTATTTTTTCCGTCTTTATCTTGTTCCTCATTCCGTGTACAGTACAGTAGTTCATTGAGAGAGGAGAGGTTTTGTGTACATCAATACTGCTGTTTATATACTGTACATTTGACTGTACAAACAGATTAGACTGGACACAACACCCCACCTCCCCCCAGGCCACCCTTTTTTCCTGAAACGACAAGAAAACAAAAAATGTGTGCAGTTATGTGCGTATTATATTATGGCATTGTGTGATGTGTAGTACTACTGTACTGTAGATGGCTGGTGCTGCTTTCTCTGGAAAGAAAAAAATTGAGCAGTTAGTAGGCAGTTACTGTACTACTGTCAAACTAGTCTACTGTATAGTATACTGGAACTACTGAATACTCTGACTACTGTTAAATACTACTGTATGTAACCTGATGGCTGGTGCTGGTCTCTCTGTTAAGAAAAAGCTGTAACTACTGAACTGTATACTCTGACTATTGTTAAATACTATTTAACCTGACGGCTGGTGCTGCTCTCTCTGTTAAGAAAAAACTGTAACTACTGTATACTCTGACTACTGGGAAAGAAAAAATGTGTGCCATACTTACCTGTATCATACTGTACTTACAATACTACAGCACAGTACTACTTTCCTGATGCTTGCCCATTACGCGCGATCACAATGGGCAACACAGTGGCAATATGGTCTATATATTTATTGCAACGTTCCACGGTGAGTACATCGTTCCAAAAACTCATTATGCCTTTCAACAACTGATCCTTTTTGGAGGGTTTCGCCACTTTACGGATATGGTCCTTCAGCTGATGCCAGACCATTTCGATCGGATTGAAGTCTGGCGATCTGTCATTGGAAAAAAAGGACAATTAGTTTAAGAGATACAGTACACAGTAAAAACAGTGGGAAAAAAATGAGACACGGTTACCGCACTTACTCCACTGGCGTCTTCACCCAGTTGATACCGCGCTCAAGGATGCGCTGTTGACGCGGTGTGCTTCGGATCGTTGTCTTGGTAGAAGCGGTGACCATCCGGGAACTTCCGTGTGATATATTGCACTATCTCAGGGACAATGTTGTCTTGGAAGAAAGCTTTATTCATGATTCTATAGAAAGAAAAGAAAAGTGCTGAAAAAACTGCACAATAGTACAGGACAGTGCATACAGCAAGGCTACACTAGTAAAGTACAGTGCATAAGGCTACATTATATTTGATATATTTTACCTTCAAAGATGACAATGCATCCTGGTCCACGCCTAGAGATGACACTCCACACATACAGCTTCACGGGGTGTTTTGGCCGCGGCTTCAAAGATATGCGGCCTTTTTTGTGGAATGCAAAGTTTGCAAATCTCTCCAGCGACACAGTAGACTCATCAGTGAAGATGCAATCCTGGAAAGTTTCCCCACTGTCGATCCATGCCTGGGCCTGGGCCTGGACCACTCTTTTGATTTTGTTTGCGTCCCGTATCATGGGGTACGCTCTGTAATGACAAGGAATAAATAATTTTAGCAGTACAGTACAGTTTCCTAAACAACACTTTTACCTCCTGTACTGTCCAGTACTAACCTCACACGTCCATATTTCCATCCAATGCTGCGTCTCATCTTCTTTATGCTGGTCTCGGGTACAATGAGATTGTGATTTTCCTGCAGAGTGTATTTGACCCTTACTGCACTCTTCTCATCATTCTCCTCACTTATTTTGTCCACCAGAAGAGTTGTCTCCCTACAATGTAAAGAAAATATATTGTTTTGTTAATATGCAGCAATATAAAAATTATATATACGGTTGTACTGTAATATAAATATTAAAAAAATATATACCGTTGTTATATAAATATAAAAAAATAGATACTGTTGTAATATAAATATAAAAAAAATATACTGTTGTAATATAAATATTCAAAATATATACTGTACTGATATAAATATAAATATACAAAATATATATACTGTACTGATATAAATATACAAAATATATATACTGTTGTAATATAAATATAAATATACAAAATATATATACTGTTGTAATATAAATCAACAGAAATAACAAAAATATTAGATTTAAATTAAAAAATGTTTTAAGTTGTATAAATATACTTACGCGTTAGTTACCCTTGGTGCCCTTTTGCGGTCTCTGTTTTTTCCATGTGAATGATAGCTCACGGTGGTTGCTGGCACAACTAGGCCAGAAGTAGCTAACCAGCGTTGGATAGCAGCAATTCTGTGTCCGCTCTTGTAAATCTCCTTAATTCGCATGCTGAGATCCTTGGAAATCTTTTTAACAACCATTACTGCGAGTAGAAAGAAATACAAACACAAGAATGTATATTCGATGTTTAGTCGATGTGTATTCAATGTGCAGTGAATCCACAAAATGGATGGTGTATTTATACGGTAATGACACACATTAGAGTACGCCCACTTTCAACACCTGTACCTCGCTGCCATGCATAAAAGGTTACACACTTTGCATAGCCCACCACTCGATGATCTTTATCTGAACTTGCCCTTGTCCAGATACTGCATTACTGTATGCCATCTGCTTCCATGGATCAACCCCGATTCTACAGACGCAGGAACCCACTCGCCTCTGCCGTGCCTGTCAAGCAGAAAAAGCGAAAGGCAGTTGCCGTTTCCACGCCAAGGCAAAAGCGACAGGCTAAGGCCAAAAAAGAAAACCTTTTTCTGACCCCAAAGGCTAAGGGTTTTCATAGACGTCAGCCTTATTATGTCAAGAAGATATACAGTGATGTACTCTCGACGCAAAACGATTGGCAGCCAACCCATCGAATCCGCAGACCACTTCCTCACATACGCTTCGACGACTCTGCCGCCGCTTTGCCGGAAATCTTCAGCCCGTCTTCTCCACCCCTTGTCCTTGACGCTGCCGCTGCCCTCCCGGAAACCCACAGGCTATCCTCTCCAGTTTTTTCCGACGACTCTGCCTCTGAAATCCACGGGTCACTTTCTCCTTTGCTCTTAGACGACTCTGCTTCTCACCCGGAAATCCAAAGGTCACTTTCTCCATCCCTCTTCGACGACGCTGCCGCTTCACCTCTACCGGATATCCACAGGTCACCTCCTCCACCCTTCTTCGACGTCGCTGCCGCTTCTCTCCATGGAACCCCCATCTCATCCTCCGTTGCACCCATCCACCCAGATTTCCAGACGCCATGCACAAGAAGCAGCTCGTTAGACCGGATGCTGAATGGGATAATTGTGGATCTCCCCGGGAACTCTATTGTGCTAGCAAAGATAGATTTGCTTCTGGAGACCATGCTAAATGTGGAGCAACGGATGCTAGATATGGATCAACGGATGGATCGAAGGATGGAGAAGATGGAGGCTGACATAGCGGGTATACATTATTTGCTCGGTGTTAATGCCCCTGTTTCCCCGACGCTGGAGCAGGGGGGTGACATGGATGTGATGAATGGGACCTTCGACCCCCTTCCATCACCAAGCACACACCCTCCACCAGAAGATGTAGTGTACATGTATGCCGTTGAGGAGTACATGACAACCCCGTCAAGACCACGCCAGGAGACAACACGGCGACCAAGACCGGAGGAAAGCTTCCTCCCAGAAAAACTACCATCGCCTGTCGCCTCAAGCACACCCGCTCCCAAAGACCTACATTCGCTCGCATCGATACGGTGCCCGACATCACCCTGTGCGATCTGCCACCGGCGCTCAGGGAGAAGTATAGGGTGAAGAGTGCTGATGCACCCCACAAGTATGCCTTGTTACTTTTTAAGCACCATGTTCCCTACTCGTTGTACTGCGACTGGGCCTTCAAAGTGAACTACAAAGGAAATTGCGTAAAAAAGGCGCTTCCTGCCAATTTAAGAAAGAACATTCTGGATGAAATGTGGCGCTTTTATCCAATTACAGATCCTGTAATGAAAGGTGTTCGAGACTGCATTAATGGCGTTTTGTGCCATGCAAGGAATCGGCCATGGACGGACAATGTGGAGGACTTTCTGTAAGACCATACTGTTGTGCTGAACTATATTGTACTGTACTGTACATGTTTTGACCTGCTGTACTTGAATAAAGGATACGTTGTTGTGTGTTTTTTTACTTGTATTTATACAGAAATGTTTTAACTTGCTGTCCACAAACACAGGACCTGCACAATTCCAGTCCCTGAGGGCCGCAAACAGGCACGGTTTTCAAAGGTTACCCTGAAAACCTGCCCTGTTTGCTGCCCTCAAGGACTTTTCTGGTGCAGACTGTTTTGCACACCATCCCACTGTACAGTATATGTTTTGACTTGCCGTTCTTTGATAAAGGAGATGTTGTGTTTTGTTTATTTTATGAATAAAGAATTTGTTTTTAAAACATGTGACTGTAAACCATACTGACTGACATAAATGTTTTCACAACTGTAGCAGTAAACCATACACCTGTTGATGTTTTGAATTGCTGTGCACTTAAAATGTTTCTACATTGTACAGTATTTGTAAATAAATGTTTTTGTACTTACTCCACCAATAAAAGAACATGTTTATTTGTTTTACATTGTTCCATTGGCTCCTTTGCTACTGTAACAAAATACAGTGTTTCTAGAATGTCGAGGCATATTGCACTGTATACTGTAGGCATGCTCAGTATAAGAGTAGTAAAAAAAAATAGAAGACACACTGTCCTGTACTGTATGTACTGGCACTGTAATACATGTAGAATAAATGCATAGTTTTTATTTTTTCGGGTTTTTTACACAGTATACTGTATATAAAAAAATGATTGTATACTGTACGGCCGGAAAACATCAGCATACTGTTTCAGGTACAGTATTCTATCCTAATCAATAACAACGGCCACTAAACTGTAGACTCTGGTACATGGCTTTTTAAATCCGATTCAGCAATGTGCAGGCATTGTTACACAAAGCGATATTAGCCATAGAAATCCCTCCATTAGCCGGTTTCTTTTCTGAGGAAAAACAAAAAGAAATGTTTTACTGTAATGGTCAGCCCCCTAAAGACTCTCCCAGCCAGTCCGACCAATAATTTTCTCGGGGGGCGTCTCCTGTTCACATGCGCACGTGCCTACCGTCGATGTAATGACACGCATATGCGCTTCAAGAAGGTTCCAATGCGCATGCGCCTAGCGTTCCACCAATTGTTCAGTATCTGCAGTACAGTACTGTAGAAGCCGCTCAGCCAATGATATTGCTTACAGGAGAATCGCTTGACTTTCGAATCGCACCGATATTGATACTGCATTGTCAAAATAAAAAAAAACACAGAAAATAATACGGCAACAATACTAACAATACTCACCATAGAATTTCTCATTGAGCCGGCGCCGACGCCGGTCCACTGCCAGTCCAGTGTTCTTGATCATCCACGTCGATAGTTTGCAGCGGGACTAGTCCACCTGTAGTCAGCTGATGAGGCTGGAAATTGCTTAGGTACATGCAAGCTTGATCGAAACTGCACGCGAAATCCGGCTCAGGCTTGCTGGATAGACAGCAAGCGTTGTCACTGACGGTGGGACCGTCATTGGAAGCCATTGCTGGTGCATTGCTTTGCATCGACTGTCGTTTCTTAGTTGGTTTTAACACGACCCTTCGCCTTTTGCCGTCATCATGATCATAGATACAGGAAAAAGCCGGTGATACACTTCAATACCCTCCAACAAATTGTGGCTCAATACGATAAAAACAGGGATCGCTACATAACTTTTTCCTTATTGCTCGCTTCCACGTATGAGGAGCTGGCGAAAATTTGTAAAAGTCATAGTTTTCGATAATCAGTGGAAAAGTAGGAGAAAAATCCCCAATACCGTGCTCAGCTATATGGTATTCTTTATAAAGATATATATCATGTATCATGAAAAAGGACAGAGTGGAAAAGGCCGTCTTCTCAAATATAAGTGCCGTGTGTTCCATAAAGTTAACCCCTTCCTCTCTGTAGCGGGCGGGACCTGTATCTACTGGTAAAATCAGTGAAAAATATCTGATTACCTAAGAACAGTTTAAAGTCCCCCTAGGAAGTATATGGGTACAAGGAACATAACCCCCAGAACGCAGGTGAGCGGACTGGGGTACTCACGGTTGGAAGGTATCAGCTGTTCCTTGGGCGTGCATCACGCTGGTAATGGACGAGTAGAGAAATCCTGCAGGAGGTAAGCGGAGCACAGCAGAGCAAATGCAGGGGCTATACACCAGAGTGAATAAAAATCCTTTATTACATGATCGACATCATGGTAGTGGACAAGTAAAATCTCTTACGCGTTACAGGCTTCTGCCCTTTATCAAAGAGAACTGTTTTACTCTCTGCAACCGCCCTGTTAATATAGGTTTTTCCCGCTAACAGCTGATCTCAGTGAGGTGATTTGCGCGCGAGTTCGCCAAGCTACGATCTCATTGGTTGTCTGATGCGGTTTTCGATAAAATACTGATATATTTGAACAACTGTTGCCATCTTATCCTATGTTGCATTAATCGCGGCCCATATCAAATACGCGTAACTTCTGTCGGGTTTTTGGAAAGCGGGCTGCACTTGAACACTCATGGCGGGCGGCGGGTCTCTGGAGAATACTGTAACCGAAACTGATCTTTGTCTTTCTTTAAAATGAAAAGCCTAAATTGCTACATTTTTGCAACCTCTTCCTTCAGTCTCAAGGCCAAGTTACAATAGCACACTGTGGTATCTTTTTTACACGAAACACCTGTAAGTCGACACATTACTGAAGCACATGCGCATTACAATTCATGAATATCTGCCATCTGGCGGACACGCGAAGAATTGCAACCTATTAAATCCGAACCATTCTCAATAAACGCATCAACCGGGCGTCAACCGCGCAAGACCCGTGGCTGAGAATGCAAAATGAATGCGGCATTCTACAGGTGAACTGCGTCGCATTCCAGGAAAAAGCCAGGGAAAACCCGGCGATGTGTTAGACTCAGATGAGCCGCAGTAGTATTAAACAAATTCTTTGCCTCTGTGTTTACAAGGGAAGAATCAAGTTCAATAGTAGTGCCACAGGAGGAAGCCACAAACTCCGTATTAATGAACAATTGGTTAACTAAGGAATAAGTTCATTATGCTACTTGAAAAATTAAAGTAAATAAGGCACCTGGCCCAGATGGCATACATCAAAGTGTTCTCAAGGAGTTAAGCTCAGTAATAGCCAAACCATTATATTTAATATTTAAGCACTCCATTTCCACAGGTTCAGTACCACAAGATTGGCGTAAAGCAGATGTGGTGCCTATATTTAAAAGGATATATCATGCCAAACTAACCTTATTTGTTTCTTTGAGGAGGTAAGTAGGAATTTAGACTAGGGTAATGCAATTGATGTGGTCTACTTAGATTTTGCAAATGCTTTTCATACTGTTTCACACAAGAGGTTGGTGTACAAAATAAAGAAAATTGGACTCAGTAATAATATATGCACCTGGATTGAAAACTGGTTAAAGGATAGACAACATGGTTGTCATAAATGGAACTTTTTCAGATTGGGCTAAAGTCGCAAGTGGAGTACCTCAGGGATTGGTGCTGGAACCCCTGCTTTTTAACTTGTTTATTAATAACCTTGAGGTTGGCATCGAGAGCAAAGTCTCCATCTTTACTGATGATATTAAATTGTGTAAGGTAATAGAATCAGAGCAGGATGTAATTTCTCTTCAGAAGGACTTGGAGAGACTGGAAACGTGGGCAGGTAAATGGCAGATGAGGATTAATACAGATAAATGTAAGTTTATGCATTTGGGATGCAAGAATAAAAAGGCGAATTACAAATTAAATGGGGATAAATTGGGGGAATCCTTGATGGAGAATGATTTAGGAGTGCTTGTAGACAGCAGGCTTAGCAATAGTGCCCAAAGTCATGCAGTAGCTGCAAAGGCAAACAAGATCTTATCTTGCATCAAACGGGCAATGGATGGAAGGGAAGTAAACATAATTATGCCCCTTTACATAGCATTAGTAAGACCACACCTTGAATATGGAGTACAATTTTGGGCACCAATCCTAAGAAAAGACATTATGGAACTAGAGAGTGTGCAGAGAAGAGCCACCAAATTAATAAAGGGGATGGACAATCTAACTTATGAGGAGAGACTAGCTAAATTAGATTTATTTACATTAGAAAAGAGGCGTCTAAGAGGGGATATGATAACTATATACAAATATATTCGGGGACAATACAAGGAGCTCTCAAAAGAACTGTTCATCCCAAGGGCAGTACAAAGGACTCAAGGGCCTCCCTTAAGGTTGGAGGAAAGGAGATTTCACCAGCAACAAAGGAAAGGTTCTTTACAGTAAGGGCAGTTCAAATGTGGAATTCATTACCCATGGAGACTATGATGGCAGATACAATAGATTTGTTCAAAAAAAGGTTGGACATATTTTTAGATAGGAAAGGTATACAGGGATATACCAAATAAGTATACATGGGAAGATGTTGATCCAGGGATTAATCCGATTGCCAATTCTTGGAGTCAGGAAGGAATTTATTTTTCCCCTTATGAGATACCATTGGATGATATGACTCTGGGGTTTTTTTGTTTGCCTTCCTCTGGATCAACAAGTAAGTATAGATATATGATAAAGTATCTGTTGTCTAATTTAGCATAGGTTGAACTTGATGGACGTGTGTCTTTTTTCAACCTCATCTACTATGTAGCTCCTAGCGCCCTGCATCCCAGAATACTGCTTCAGCCTGAATATAACTTAGGAAGGGCTTGCTTCTGTTCCCTTGATCTTTACTGTTCATCCCAGGAACTTGAAGCTGCCAGGCAGTCTTAATTTAGTAGGCCCTGGTCCTCAACCCCAAGGGGAGGAATTAACCTGCACTTCCCTAGATGAGGGATCAACTGACTGCTTTTTGCAGAACCCACTTAAACATACAGCAGGAGGGGCCAAACTATCCCTCCCCCTCTGCTTGCAACTCCACAAGCCCAGACTTGTGCCTGTACATTTCTACACTTAGCAACTGAGGGGATGTGATCTCACCAGCTAACTATTAACCCTAGCATTGTCTGCTCTTACAAGGACTTATGTGCCAGGTTGGGGGGAAATTAGTGAGGGGGCTACATATACAACTATTGTTAAATAACTGCAGCTATTAATGACAATGCACTGATCCTAAAACAAGGAATACATTTGCTGTACCCTTCAACCTCACCATCAATGTTATATAATGGGAGTCACTGCAACTTTAATAGCATCGTCAAACTAATTCCGAACAGGTACATGAGCAATCTACTGTGTGGTATACTGTAGGTCTGTAATGGTGGGGGTAGCTGGCCTTCCAAATACAGGTCCGAATCCAACTGGCTGCCCTAGGAAATGTGGGTAATGGGAAGAGGGTTAGCTCTTGGGCCCAGTATGATAATGATCATACACTGTGTTTCCATGTGACCATGTTCCCATATACGATCCCCTGAAGGGTTATGGGCTAGGGATACCATGTGTGGTTAAGTTTCCCCATAGAAGATAGCTGCAGGAAAGGGACTTTTGGTAGCGGGAGGTTAAGGATGGATATTGGGGTACACATATAGTTAGCCCCATGTGTATTTGGGCAGCACTCCACTGCCCCAAAATGTATTTCCGGTATTTGTTGTGATTTTGCCTTTCCAGGCATGCATTTAACCAGGGATTTTGAGCGCATGAGTTTTAAGGGGGATTTTCCAGGGAAACTGTTGTCAGAATGTGCATACATGGTCGGTAACCAAAGTTACCGGTTCCCCGGTAAATGTATCCAACAATCGGGCATGATTTGTGGATACATGTGTGCACAATGGCCCCATCAATATCTCCCCTTAAAAACATAACTGTGACTCACCACTAGGGTACCCTGCTTCAGTACAGCCCAGGAAGGAAAGTGAGCCATGGTGAAATGTGTTCTAGTATACATAGATAATGAGGTCCCTGGCTAAGAGGGGATCCCCAGGTACCGATATGGCTCCCGCAAACAGTATAGGCTTTGTGGGTACCCGTATTTACATAAGGACGGGTTGGGCTATGGAAGTCCATGTAAAGTATAGCAAAAACCTGACCTGTTTAGGGCCTTTTGGGGTTCCCAGGGTTGTAGAGACATGAGATTTTGGTAGTGTTAATTTTAGGTGGAATTTTTGGTTGAAAATGTATTTGTTTTGTTTGCAGGAGTTTGGGAGGGAGGGGACTGAGTTACTGGTAGTCCCCTGATTCTCCCCAGGCACTATTTGTGGGTACACAGGGTGAATTACATTGGGGATGCACAGTGTCCCCCAGACTCCTGGTTTTTGGGCCCAGGTATCCTAAATTAATTTCCCACGCATATATAAGGATCCCCAAGGTTTATACTTTATTAAAGTATGGTGTACAATGTGTTATACTGTATGTTAAAAATATCTATGCAGTCCGCCTGAGCATTTACATAGGGGCCAGGATGTCTGCATAGACATCTGAGCTCAAAGGCTCCCCACTCCAAGACGAAGCCCTATCCTAGAGGGTGAAACGCGTAGAGGGGGAGATCGCGGTGTAGCCCTTGTGTGTTGTATCAATAAAGTTGGTTGAAGATCATCCGGGAGTCTCATTGCATCAGTCATGCGCAGTTGCGCCGAAGTCTCTCTTCTTTCCTGGCAAATTTAGACGGCAGCACGCAGGAGCACACGAGGTGAGCTGGCCCCAGACCGGAGATGCAGCTGAGGTAAGAATCAATTTCCCCCTGCACCGGTCAAAACACTGTAGCCATGCAAAGCTCCCTCACACACAGCTCCATTGACTGAGACACCTAAGGTGATTTTGCTGCACACACAGAAGCGCAAGACAGACTTTTTGGACATTGGATTACCTCAATCAGAGCCCTCTCTCTCCGTCTTCAGACTTACAGGTAATCTTGGGACTGGTCCAGTGAAGAGCCGGTAGGGGTTTCCTGGGGCTTTGCTTGCAATAGCAAAGCACTAGGCGATGAGGTGCCAGGGAATCCTTATCCTAGCTGAGGGCCAGTTCTGAGGAATAATTTACTTGTTCCAGGCATAGTCCAGCAACGTGGAGCAGACAGGGTAAGCGTTTTGTTGAAGCATGCACCCTGCAAGAGACAACAAAGAGTAGGGAGTGATCACAGGACCATACTAATTGAATAAAGTGTTTAAGTACATAAGTGAGGTAATCAAATGGTGGGTGCAAACTGTGAACTGAAAAGTGAATCAGAAAAAAGGGAAGGGGAAACACAAAATGGATGTGCCCCCTAAAAGAATTCACTTAAATGCACACCAGCAAAGTGTAAAAATTAACTTTTAATAAATTCCTTAAAACATATATTACCAAAGTAATGTGTGATGTGAATTAAAAATGTATTAAATCATCGCTATCAAGCAACCGTGTCATTAATTATAGATTCATACTATCCCAGTAAACCAGTGAATATTGTGGGATGTAGAAGACAAGGAATGCTATGAGTAGGGTATTAACCCCTCTGGAGCAACGGTGAGACCAGGTATTGAATAGTGTATAGATGTACACGAGTAAGTGGCCAAAGGATTGAATATCCTGCTTCCCTGCTAAATATAACTTCACTGCACACTTACATAGAGATTAATCTAAGTGATAGTGCTGGCACATGATGGTATATTAGCTGTATCATAAGACTGCCAAGCACAGCAGTGCTGGGTTGAATTCACAGCAATGAACTGTGAAGACGCCTCACATAAAGTGCAAGGATTGCAGGCACACTGACTATGAAATTAAATTAATAAATAACTAACTCATATGGTCTACACAGTTAGAACCAGGAGACTGCAAACACTACATTAAAAACAGCTCCAAGTAGGAGACTGACAACATTGCGCGTCCAACGCGTGTTTCCCTCTAGCAAAGGAGCTTCTTCAGGGACAAATTTTACTGGGGGAGTGAGGTCTGAACCCTTTTATACCCTTACAACACCCTAATTGCAAAATCAATGAATATCAGCTGTTGCACATGTGCACTGAGGTCCCCTCCAAACTGACTCAATAAACTACTCAAATGTTTAATAAATACAGTTTATGGGTAAGCCTTAGTGTTGTACCTTCATTTTGCTATATCCGCATCATTTTCCGATCGTTTGTAGAGCTTATAAAGCCATAAATCATAAGCGCCGAATAAAGTGTCTAATGCGCATGTGCGGGGACTTAGAAAACATTTCTGTTAGACCATACATACTGCGCATGCGCGGGAACTTAGAAATAATTCCGGTCAGTTGAGTCCACACTGCGCATGCGCAGGGACTTAGGAAACATTTCCATTGTTGCCCGTGCTCATGGCGCATGTGCGGAAACTTAGAGATAGCTTCATTTAGTTAGGTGTAAAACGCGCATGCGCGGGGACTTAGGAATAATTCCATATACGCCCGCATTTGTTGCGCATGCGCGAGGACTTAAACATTAAGCCATCCTGTCCCATGCATATTGCGCAGGCGCGGGGACTTAAAAATTACGACAATTTCTGCCCATTCTTTCCGCGCATGCGTGGGGACATAATTCCGTTCGAGCCCATTCGTATTGCGCATGCGTAGGGACATAGAAATTGCCACGATTCCTAGCCGTTGATACTGCGCATGCGTAGGGACTTAGAAATCTTTCCATTTCGGTCCGTATGAATAGCGCATGCGTGAGGACTTAGTAAATCTTCGCGATTTCTGCCTGATGGTATAGCGCATGCGTGGGGACTCGGAATTTATTGTATTATCTCCCCAAACGCAATAATCATGCATGGGAACACAGGAATTGTATGATATATGCCCTGATGAACATAGGGATTATGCAGTATGATATATGCCCAAGTAAAGGCATATAGTCAGCAGGAGTGGACTGATGCTGACAAACAGTCACAAACCTGCTGATGGCACAAGAATGGTATTATAGTACAACGAGTATACCGAGTGCTAGCTATAAAAGGGGGAGAAGGGTATATACGACCTATGTTGCACATTTATTATATAAG
>NC_134485.1:49162407-49267407 GCF_040206685.1 Ascaphus truei
GGGCTGGGGCAGAATTCAATTTGGAACCTAGTATGCACCAACCAAGTCCTACCGGGGGGTGTCCCATGGGGGACCACAAGAGACTCCAGAAGCCGAAGGGAGTCAGTGTCTGCCACCGATCCCATAGTGTATTTTTCCTGTGGTGAGCTAGGTCATAAGTCTGCATTGTCCCCACGTGGACTGTAACTATGTTCATGCCTACTTTACCCTGGGGGAGGTGATAGACCCTGCCAGAACTGAATTCCTCCTATAATTGGAAGTAGAAGGAATTAAGGTGGAGGGGTTAATGAATTCTGGCTGTAGCCAGACACTAGTACAGCAGGAACTGGTGGCCTTAGATAAACTTAAAGGGCCAGCCCAGGTACGCATTGAATGTACTGTTTACATGGGGATGTCAAGGAGTACTCCAGTGCCAAAGCAAAACTAACGGTTGGAGGACGATCAGAGGTTTTGTTGGTGTGAGTCGCCAAAGAACTCCCATACCAAGTGATTTTAGGTTTGGATTGGAGGTTCTTTGACAAATTATTCACAAATTCTCTTTTGTCACTTAGGCCCCAGGGGACGAGAAATGAAGAGATAACGCTGGGGGAATTATTCCCGTTTACTGACCCGGCGCTATTTCCTTCCAACCAAAAAGCAGTGCAGGATAGAAAAAAAAGAAGGTAGTAAGAGTTGGTACCACCCAAGACTTAAAGGCATCCCAAACTAGTCAGAAATGTGACCCCCAATGGGTGAAGGGGCAGGGAATAGATAACCCTCCCTTATTGGAGGCTGAGATGTTGTCAGGGTATTCAAATGTTCTGGTCGAGCAAAAACATGATGATTACTTAAACCGGTTATACTGTATGACCAGATGGCAGTGGAAGACAATGAAGTAATAAACCCACAAGGGGTCAGTGTTTTTCGTCATTATGAGTTGAATAACAACCTCTTATACCGAGTTGGGAAAGAAAAGCAAACTCAAGATACAAATGCAATAGCTAATGCAAAGACCTTATAGAAAAGAGGTATTGTGGTTAGCATATAATCTTTCTTGTTCAGGTCATCTGGGAAAGGAGAAAACCCGAATCCGTCTCATGGCACGGTTCTATTGGCCAGGAATTTATAGAGCGGTAAGGGACTTCTGTGATTCGTGCCCTGGGTGCCAGATGGTTGCCTATCCCAATGGTAGAGACCCTTTTAAAAGGATAGATGTGGATATTGTTGGTCCCCCGGAAAAAAGTGCTGCAGGGTACCAGTATATTTATTTGTCATAGTAGATTATGCTACAATGCAACCAGAAGCTATTCCATTGAGAACGACATCCGCTAAGGTTGTAGCGATGGAACTAATTAATGCCTTCTCCCGAGTGGGGTTTCTTAGTGAAATTTTGACCCACCAGGGAACAAATTTTATCTCAAGACTCATGAAGGAGGTCTGTGGTCTGTTAAAATTGAAGTTGGTAAAGACCTTGGTTTATCATCCACAAATAGATGGACTAGTCAAATGGTTTAATAAGACGCTTAAAAATATGTTAAGGAAATTTATATCCACTGAGACACGGCATTGGATTAACTGCTTACACCTCTTCTCTTTGTCATTTGGGAAGTTCCCCAGTTTTTCACAGGGTTTTCACATTTTGAGTTGATTTATGGAAAGCAACCAAGAGGAATCCCGGATTTGGTAAAAGAAATGTGAGAAGAACAAATACCAGAGTAAATAATGTAGTAGAGTATGTATTAAAATGAAGAGAAAGGTTAGAAAGTCTAGGGGTGTTTGCACCAGAAAATTTGAGAGAGGCACAAATAGCACAAGAAAGGAATTATAATAGAGGGGCTCGCACAAGAGAATTTCAGCCAGGAGATAGGGTTTTGCTTCTGCTTCCGACTACTGAGTCTAAGTTGCTGGAAAAAGGGCAAGGACCCTTTTAAGGTACAGTAGCATGAAAAGTAGAACCCATAGACTACGAAATATTGCAGCTTATGGAAAAGAAAAACAAATGTATCATATACATCTTTTGAAGCCCTGTAAAGCTCAAGAGAGTTTGTTTGCCTCAATAGGAGAGGAGTTAGACTTGGGACCACAAGTGGACCCTGGCAGGAAAAAGGAGAGTGTCCAACTGGGGGAGAATCTGTCCTTGGAACAAAAAGTACAGGCACGAAAGATTGTGAAACAATTGTTTTTATGTGTGCTTTCCATTACCAGGGAAACACATCTGATTGCACACAAGGTCGAAATGGAACAGGTAAGAAAGTGAAACAGAGATCTTACTGAATTCCTAAAAAATTAAGGGAAGTTGTAGAAACAGAACTAGAATACATGCTCAAATTGGGGTGATAGAAAGGTTACGGAGTGAGTGTAGTTGCCACATTATGTTAGTCCCTAAGCTGGATGGGTCTCAACAGTTTTGTATAGATTTAAAAAAAGTAAATGCGGTTTGTAAATTCTATGCGTACCCCATGCCCAGAGTTGATGAATTGTTGGAGAGATTATGCAAGGCCAAGTATATCATTATGTTGGATCTGACCATAGGATATTGGCAGTTCCCTTTAACGGGAAAGTCACAGGAAAACATGACTTTTGCCACTCCCTGTGGTCTGTTTCACTTTTGGACCATGCTGTTTGGATTGCATGGGGCTCCCGCTACTTTCCAAAAGTTAATGGATCAAATATTGTTACCCTATAACAAATATCCATAAATCATATATTCCACAGATTGGTAAACACAATTGGCTAAAGTGTCAGCAGTATTAAGGTCCCCTAGAAAGGCAGGCCTGACTGCCAATCCAGCAAAATGCTCAAAAGACTGTTCATGGTCCCAAGGCTCAACAAAGTATCCGGCCGTTCCTCCTTCTCCTACCGTGCACCCCAAAACTGGAACAACCTACCAGAGACTCTCACATCCACCACCAGTTTAAGTTCTTTCAAATCTATGGCTGTCTCACATTTTAATCTGGTCTGTAACTGTTTCATACGCCCATAATATATATTTTCTTTAACTGTGCATGCAATGTCTTGTATATAATGTATACCCTGTTCATTTATGTAACTGTATTTGTAACCATGTATTATTTGTTTTACTCTGTGCCCAGGACATACTTGAAAACGAGAGGTAACTCTCAATGTATTACTTCCTGATAAAATATTTTATAAATAAATAAATAATAGGGAGAAGTGAAACAAAGTACCTAGGCTATATACTTGGCAATGGACAAATAACGCCTGTCTGCAGCAAGGTGCAGGCATTGATGGATTGTCCAGTTCCAACAACAAAAAAGCAGATGAAAAAATGATTGGGCTTAGCAGGGTATTATAGGAAATTTGAACCAAAATTGTCCACGGTCCTTGGCCCCCTCACCAATCTAATAAGAAACGTAGCACCCAATAAAGTCCAGTGGACAGTACAATGTGAGGAGGCTTTTGAGGGAGTGAAAAGGATACTCTGTTCAGAGCCAGTTTTACAGAGTTCGGACTTTAAGAAGCCTTTCATTCTTCAGACGGATGCTTCAGAAGTAGGTTTAGGGTCCGTCTTGTCTCAGGAGGTAGACGGAGAAGAGTATCCGGTCCTATACCTTAGTAGGAAGCACTTAAAAAGAAAACAAGCCTATGCTGTAATAGAGGAGTATTTAGCGGTGTAGTGGGCAGTATCAGCGCTCAGATATTATCTCCTGGGTACCACATTCACCCTGGTCACAGACCATGCTCCCCTAAAATGGCTTCATACAATGAAGGACACAAACCCCAGAGCCATGCATTGGTACCTCTCCCTTAAACCCTTCTCCTTCTGGGTACGACATAGGGCTAGGAAGTTACATGCAAATGCAGACTATTTGTCCCAGGAGGGGGGTGATTGTTTCAAAACGTGAGTGTGCAAGGAGCAACACTCTGAGGGGGGAGGTTCGTGAGGGGGTGTATAGGGTTAACACTCTCTCAAGTGAGCAGACCAGGAAAAACAACACCCTGCCTTGGTCTGAGGGCTGATTGGAAAAGGGAGGTTTAAAAGGCAGGCATACAACTTTCTACACTCTCTCTCATTTTGCTCACAACCTGTGAGAGAACAGTCAGAAGAGAGCCTGTCAGGTGGATATCCTGAACTCCCTGTTTGATACCAGCAATTAAGTACTGTCTGGTTGTTTTGCAGAGTTATGCTATTTGATTTAAAGACTATTTTGTTTTGTTACACAATCACTGCAACCCCTGACACGGGGAATAAAGGACTTTCATTACAAGAAAGTGGTGTGTGGGCTCCTTCTTGACCATATCTACAAGACCGCTCTATCACACAGGTGATCAGGCTTTTTACTTCTTTCCCTCATGCTTTTCCTCCTATCTCTCATCTCCTCTCGTCTCTCAACTAATTAACGTAAATAAAAAGGGACCTTATACTGTACATTACTGTAAATTTGAGCTGCTGAAATTTGTGCACCCCCGGAGGATCCTACTGCTGCGGCACATCTGAGTCTAACATTTGCCCGTAATTGACCAGGTCTTTTTTCGGCTGGCGTCCGGCTGACGTCAAACTTGGCCGCGCGCCTGCCGCATCTTCCCCTCCCCGAGTGCAAAATTATAATGCTGTTCCCCTCCCCTTCCGACCCCCTGGCTGCTCCTCTTCTTCGCGCAGCTTTGCGCAGCTTCCCCCTTACCGCTGCTTCCTCTGCAGCCTTCGGGGATGCCGGGGAACCCTGGCACGTGTGACCGGCGCCACAGTGACGCATGGTACGTGCCAGGGAAAAAACCACAACAAGCCGCCGTCTGCCCGCACATTTCCCCCACATCGCGGTGGCGGCCGCTGTAGACTCAGCTCGGCCGCCACTGTAAGTCTGTCCGTATCAGACTGCAAGAGAAGGCGCATCAGCCCAAGCCCAACCCCCTGAGTGACGGCGTGAGGACGCAAACACGGTGACATCACGCGCGCACGTGATGCGGAAGTGTAGCAGCGCCGAGCACCAGAGGAGGGTGTCTGTGACTGAAGCTTCATCCACGCAGAAGACGGGGACACTTAGACTTTTCCAGTGTGTTCTTACATCGGATCAACTACTACAGATGTGCCTCTTACCTACTTACGCTTGTAAGTGTTTTAAACCGTTATCTTTTAGTATTAAATGTTACATACTGCACTATGGGTCTTGCGCCCTTTTTTCTTTGTATTACCAAAAATAAATGCAAACTTACAGTATAGTGTAATTATAGCATAAAACCTAAGTAAATGTGTGATTCTTTGGCAGGAAAATGGTGTGTTTAAACTAAAGACATCTACTTTATACAAATCAATTCTTATGCATGTGGTGTTGTAAATCAGCTTTCATTTTACAGTACATTGTATTATTTGAAGTAATTAGTCTTTTATTTTATTAAAATTCAATAGAATTTAGGCAGAGAGAAAATAAGTTAAAAGATTGAGATTTGATGTTCTTAAATCAAGTTTTTATTTTTGCTATATTATTCCTTTCAGAAATTACCTAAGGGATAAAGCAGATGGCTATCTTTAGTTATTCCTAAGCACTTAAACTATTCACTTAATTTAGAAGATATTGAATTTGTCACTATACTTGTTTTTTCAGTTACAGAAAGAAAAAGAATAATGTGGTTTTCTTTCAAAACATTTTTCATTTTTAAACTGGACAGTGGTTTGAGATTCATGGGTAGAGAATATATTGGTTTTTTGTTTTTGACTTCCTGTGGTTTCAATGTTCAGTAAAACTCACAAAGCCAATTATTACAGTAAATCAAACTATTTATTTCCAATATTTTCAATTACTGGCTTACTTGTAGTATCAGGGCTTTGGAGCTGGATTCTGCAAGGACCATTGGAGAACATCTGTAATTAATAGGTTAACTGTACCAATGGAAGAATTTGCTGGTTCTAAATCTGAACTTGGTGAATGTGGGCTTTTGATTCTAACTCCTAGTTGAACAGTCAGAACTAATTCATAAATATTCATACCTACCATATATAGATGGGAGTGAAACAGTAGATGTATTTTACTTACATTTCAGTAAAGTATTTGACATGGTTCTACATTCACTATGAGATTAGAAACAGAATCGTCTGATGGTTGCTCTTGAGATACATTAATTGATTAGATACAGAGGTAGCAGGCATTATTACTCATGTTAACACACAGTAACGCGCAAAATAGAGCAATTTATATTAAATTGTGTAATATTGTTACTGGTGTTCCACTTATTTGAATGGAATCATAGTAAATCTTGCATTAAACATTATCCCATCAGTAATGGGATATTGTGCAATAATTACTGCAATAAGAATTACTACATCTGTACCTCCAGAAGAAGTAGCTACAGTATAGCCATAAAATAAATGGACACTGTGTGCATATCTCAATAAAACTCATATAAAAGTCACCCTACTACAGATGCAGCACTATGCTTGGTCACGCTGCCACCCCTAAATCCGCTGCGGCATCAATTTTTTTCATCTGTGCTCATGTGTGCTCGTGGTCTCAGTGAGGAGACTTAATGGCCCATTGGGCTTAACGCAGCGGGGGTCCTCGCATCGGAGTGGGACTCGCGCTCTGTGAATCCTACCGAGCTGCACCTGTCTGTAAGACGCGCACTGAGTGAGACTGAATCAGTCACTCTACCTGCGCGCTCTAATAGGTGATTGCACCACTTTTATTTTATTTTAATCACACAGTATTTAAGCAGGGGGTCTCTGGAGCTAAATCACATTAATTTCAGGTCCAGGGACACGCGGCTTCCCGAGTTACAGGCCCTGTTATGGGAAGCCAGTATCCCCGCCATGTTTAAATTCTCTAGCGTCACGGCCCACGTGACTGGAACATTTTAACAATGCAGGGAGATACTGGCACCCCACAACAGGGCCTGTAAATTGGGAAGCAGGTGGTACCCTGAGGCTGAAATGAATGCGGTTAAGTTCCGGAGACCCAATACTTCAATACTGTGTTATGGTGTTATACGCAGTGGTTGCAGCGGCCCCGTGCTCTACCCTGAGGCATTTAAGTTAAATGCCGGGGGCTCGAGCGAGGCCTCTGCAACCTCAAATTAAAGAATTTCTGTAGCCTTCTGGATGTGTCGCCATGGCAATGTGGCGGCAAAATACGCCGCAGAGTCATGTGATGTATGTGTTAAAATGTTAACACTCGTCAAATGACATTGCGGGGTAACGTGATATGACGTCACATGACCCGTGGCATCATTTGACGCCATTTCACAGAGAAGGTGGGGCATGAGTGCTGGGGCTGCTGCACAGGGGAGGCACAGATCCAAAACTTTGCGCACCCCTGTGCTAAGGCAATGTAGGGGTCAAGCCAGAGTACCTCGTTTATTGTGGGTAGAGCATGTGGGTGAAAGGGGTAGTTGCCTAAGGGTGGATGGTTAGGCCTACTGAGAATGTTGAGGGAGGGGTTAACCCCTTCATTACCTTAGCAGTAGTAACCACTATGGTAATGAAAGTGTTAACCCCTCCCACTACCCACAGAGATGCCTAACCCCCCACCCTGGAGCAACTACCCCCTCCACCCACCTTCTCTACCCCCAATAAACATTACAATACCATATAAGAATAAATACAATACATTGAACACCCCTCCCCCCCACCCCCCAACACATACAGTACATATCCATATCAGGATAATAGCATATTTGCCCATTTAAAAAATAAAACATAACCAAAACATTACCCAGCCAGCACATAGTAAATTTAAGTTGAAATATTTAATAAATTAGTAGAGAAGGACTTTGGGGAACTATGCCAAACACAAGAAGGGAAGTATAAATATACCAGCAATCTAACCACCCAAGAAAAATTGGTATTACAGGAATTAAAAAATAATCAAGATGTTATTATACGTGAGGTAGATAAGGGGGGGCTATCGTCCTCCAAAACAGGACTGATTACTGCAAGGAGGCAATACGGTTGCTATCTGATAGCAATTCTTATTGTAAATTGGTCAAAGACCCTACTACACAATATCAGGAAGATCTCAAACTACTACTTGAAAGGGCACGACACTCTGGTGTGTTAAGTAAGGCAGAGTATGATTACCTTTTTTTATTCTGCTCCGACCATCCCTATTCTTTATCACTTACCTAAAATTCACAAATCACTTACGGATCCCCCTGGGCGACCAATTATTTCGGGTATTAACTCTCTCACTGCCAATCTCTCTCACTTTGTGGATACCTTTTTACAACTCTTGTGCCGACATTACCTTCACATTTATTAGACACTACCTCGGTTCTCACTCTACTTAACGATTTTCCTTGGGTGAACACTTATTTATTAGCCACTTTAGATGTACAAGCACTTTACACTTCTACACCACATCAAGGTGGATTAGAGGCTTTAGACTTTTACTTAGCACTTCACGATACACTTCCACTCATTCAATGTCACTTTATTCACGATTCTATTGAGTTTATTTTAAAACACAATTACTTTCTATTCCAGCACAACTTTTACCTACAGCACTGGGGTACAGCTAAGGGGACACGCTTTGCACCATCTTTTGCCAACCTTTACATGGGATGGTGGGAGTCGGTGCACATATGGGGCATCGATGTATCTCTTCCTCAGCTAAAACTTTGGAGGAGATACATCGACGATATTTTGGTTGTCTGGGATGGCGATATAACGTCATTTGACAACTTTGTTGATGAAATTAATATTAACAATTTTAACCTTACCTTTACAAGCAACGTCCAGAAGGATCATGCCACCTTCTTGGACCTATCTATTTACGTTCAGGGGGATTCACTCCTAACCCAAACCTTTTTCAAAGAAACAAATGTTAATTCCTACTTACACCCTAAAAGTGGACACCAAAAAAAGTGTATTGACAATATTCCCTACAGCCAATTTCTCCGTATTAGGAGGAATTGTGCAACCATCGACACTTATATGGAACAGTCAAAAATATTTATTAAATGCTTTAGGCAAATGGGTTACCATGAGGAACTTATATCTGAATCCTACCAAAAAGCATTGAACAAAAATAGAGATTCATTATTAAAAAAGAAAAATAGAAAACAACTTATTGCAAAAAATAAAGTACGTAAGCAGAGTGGTTCAAAAACTGACAACTTACACGTAACCAATTCCCTCTCTGTAAACCATAAAAAAGACAAACAGGAGACGCCATTCTTTGTAACTCAGTTTAATTCATCACATAATTCCATAAAAAACATCTTGACCAAACACTGGCATATTTTACTTATGGATCCGATTTTAAACAAATTTCTTGCTCATAAACCATCGGTTGTTTTTAAAAAAGCTCAAACATTAAAAACCATTCTCGCCCCTAGTTTGCTAATGGGAACAGACAAACAACTAAAGAGAGACCTAAGGGATACATTGGGAGTAGTGGGAAACCATAGATGCGCATAGTGTAAGATTTGTCCAAAAATGCTTACATGCAAAACTTTCAAATCATATGTCACAGGGCTAAATTATAAAATATCTAATTTCATCGATTGTCTGTCCATGTATGTAGTGTACATACTGCAGTGTAGCTGCGGACTACAATACGTGGGCAGAACAAAGCGAAATCTGAAGCTGCGCATTATGGAGCACCTAAGCAACATAACTAATATTCCCAAACTAGAAGCCACTTCCAAACCTCTCACCCATCTTCTGGCCCACTTTAAAGATGTACATAATTGCAGTACAGTAGGTGTACAATATATGGGAATTGAGATGATTATGAGCGATGCGAGGGCAGGAGATAGAGACCTACAACTTGCAAAACGGGAGCAATTTTGGATCTTTACCCTCCAGTCTAAGCATCCGGGAGGTCTCAATGACTATATTGAACTTATACCCTTTTTGAGATAAATGGGGAGCATGGGCTGCAATATGACCATTTTGATTTTAGATTACATTCATTGTTCTTGGTTCTTATTCCCTTCCCCTCCCCCCTCCTTCTTGTACCCCTTCCATTTCTCCTGTCAATTTTCTTCCCTATCCCCCCCTTTTTTCCTCTTTCTTTCACTTTTCTTCTCTAATTCACTTGCCTTTTCCTTCCCTTCACCCTTTCCCGCTTTCCTTTCCCCACCCTTCCCATCCCTACTGTCCCCCCCACCCCCCAATTTCCCTTTGTCTTTTTTCTTTTGCTCTTTCTCTTTTTTCTTACTTAAGTCCCTTTTATAAATCAATGTATTTTTATGTGAATTAGTGTATGTATTACTGTGATTCAATATGTGGTCTTGCGATATTATTGTATTATTGCCTAACTATACATGTATCTATCATCTACCTGGGTGACCTTTAACAGTTATTTATTTTATATTTTTTATTCAAACAAAGAAATTTATATTAACTATTCCTATATATCTATAAGTGGCACCTACACATGCTATATTTAGATATATATCACTACATGAATTTAACACACCTTCCTATATCTAGTTGTCACATTGCACTTACAGTGCATGTTAAGCATATTGGTTAACTAACTATCCAAATGGGACTCCATAGTGACTGTATAAAAGGCCCCCATGTACACTGGCGACACACTTTATTCGAGCTTGGCTAGTCCCACGAATTCGGGTATACCCGGGTGTATTGAGGTTTGTGACTGTTTTCTGCCCGAGTACATTGAGTTATTTTCCAAGCAGGGATTGAAGCATTTTATTCCCGCTGGCTGCAATACTGCACAGTATATATATATAAACTGCATTACAATTCATGAATTTATGCCATCTGGTAGACACGCGAAGCATTGCAGCCTATTAAATCCTAATCATTATCATTTAACAGATCAGCCGCCCATCAGCCAGGCATGAACCCAGGCTGGGAAGGCAAATGCAACGGGGCTTGTCAGAGGTTAGGAGTGGCGCATTCCAGGTATCTGCCAGGTACATACCGGGTATTTGCTCGAATAAAGTGTGTCGGTGCAGTAGGTGTCCTGCATAAGCCTGATGAAGCACAATTTCGTGTGAAACGCATTGCGGAGCTCACACAGTGCTATTGGCATTCAGTACATTGGTGGAATAAGCCCAGCACTCCTACGAACAATTAGAAACTCTTTCGGTCACCGGAGGAAGTTTTTTGCTGGAGAAGGAAGGTGACGAGCACACTAGGCAGTGCACTCAGAATAGAATTCACTTAGATGCACACCACATACATTAAAATATAACCTTTATTGACATTACATAAAACATATATTACCGATAATGTAAGTGTAACCAAGATTAAAAGTAGATTAAATTAAATATGACGACTGTCTTCCATCTACTCTAGATATAAGCCGCTGAATAGCAAATGATGCTAATAATCTAGGAGATATAAGGCAGATACAGCCGTGGTATAGGTAGACAACCTAGGACCAAAGCTAAGTTAGCACCTATAAATCCCATATATTGATAATAACCGATAGGTGCACAAAGTTACAATCATATGTGGGGAGCTCACTATATAGAGAGTAAGGTATGGAAAAGTCCTAATAACAGACTACTGCTCCTAATAAGGGGGTAATACTAGGTCAAATACACATAGTGATTGTCATAGATATAGTGTGATCCAGACAGAGACTAGAGGTGTATGCAGCAGAAAAGTTAGAACTCCCTAGGAGAGCAGGTTAATGTGGCAAAGCCTAATATCCTGACCCAAAACTGCACCAGAGTCACACAGAAATCACCGCAGATGTTATGAGCCTTAGGCACCGCACATATATAGACAGGCACAGCAAGTAAGTGCCAGTTAAACCCACACTCAAACTATGAAAGTGTAACTGTTGGTCAGCTGTAGATTCGTCACTATTAAATAAAAAGACTTCCTAACATCTGCGGTGATTTCTCCCCACATATGATTGTAACTTTGTGCACCTATCTGTTATTATCAATATACTGTATGGGATTTATAGGTGCTAACTTAGCTTTGGTCCTAGGTGGTCTACCTATACCACGGCTGTATCTGCCTTATATCTCCTAGATTATTAGCATAATTTGCTATTCAGCGGCTTATATCTAGAGTAGATGGAAGACAGTCGTCATATTTAATTTAATCTACTTTTAATCTTGGTTACACCTACATTATCGGTAATATATGTTTTATGTAATGTCAATAAAGGTTATATTTTAATGTATGTGGTGTGCATCTAAGTGAATTCTATTCTGAGTGCACTGCCTAGTGTGCTCGTCACCTTCCTGATTCACTTCAGTTCACAGGTTTGCACCCACGTGATAATTATCGAATTTTCATTAAATTAGTATGGTTCCTAGTTGATCATTCCCTATCCTTTTCTTTGTTTTCTTGCTGGAGAACCGGCGATTGAGGGGGGCAACTATACACGGGTCCTGCGAGAAGCCGCAACCCGGAAGTGACTACATCGTGGTGCCGAGCCAGCCAGCCCCAGCGCGCGGGACTGATCCGCAAGCTCCAGCACCAACCCCCAGTGCCTAGGATTCCATCAGAACTGTTGCCCTTGCACTGCTCTACTGGACTTATATATTCTAATGTGTAAGTTTTTACTTGTTATTTTACTACCTTGTTTTATTAAATCTTGACCCTCGGTGCGCTTTTGTGTTTTTCCTTAAATTTAAGTTGTACTTACCTCTGCCAGGATGAAGGCCATCATTGTCCTCCTCGTCTTTTCTGCATCCTCCTCATCTTCAGTCAACAGTAAAATAAAAAAAATAACTACTGCCCTTCAACCCCTTAATCACCTTAGTGGTTATAAAAAATTATATATGTAGCCATGCCACCTATGGCTACTAACCTGCCCTACTCCTGGCAGTAAGCCCTGGTAAAGCAGGCATGTCATAATCAAAATGGGGTTTCCCCACTCACTGGTGCTGCGCTTGAGTGACAGGAGGAGGCGGTGACATCAGGCCTGAGCATGTCCAATCATGGAACATAATTAATGCCCTCTTCCTAGCTGTACTTAATGGCGGTGCCGCCCCAAATTTAGCAGTGCCTCTACCTCCTTGAGAGAGGCAGGTCACACAGCCAAGAGACTGACTATTGGGCCTTCTCGGGTCCTCTTCCCTTTGGGGCAGAGTGAGTGTGGACTATGCCTCTGCCTCTGCTAGAGGGGCAGGGAAGAGTTGGGACTGCTGCGGGTGCCCTTGGCCTGTAGTGAAGGTCTAAGGACCATCCTTCAGTGGGTAGCTGAGAGTGGGACTGCATTGGGCAGAAGATTGCTGTGTACTGCTGTTGGTGTGCAGATAAAAAATTGTTCCTGTTGTTATACCTCTGGCCCGGTGTGTGATCTTACGGGGAGGAGGGGGGGGGAGAGGTTATCGGTTCTACCATGGGAGATCTATCTTCAGTTTCCTGGAGCCTATGGCAGATGGTGACGGTGCACTGCTAAAGATATGTAGGGTATGAAGCCTAGTCCTGTGTCCCCAAACCATTGGTGGATGACTCAGCCCTCCTGTTACCAGCAGGTATCATGCACCACATGACCAGTAATGGCAGAATCTCCCACAGGGTGGGGAGAAACACTGTTACATTTCGAGACGCTGCTGAGATCTGTAACAGGACAGACTTTCAGCAAAACAAGGCTGTAAGTAACAAGCTACGCTTCCAGAGCAGGTGCTGAAACTGAAGGAGGGAGGCTAGGTGTAGAGTCTGGGGGTACTCCTTTCCCCAATCACGGAACTATGCTTTAGACTGCCCTATCAGGTGAATGGTCTGGAAACACAAGGGCTATTGCTGTTCTGAGTCATCCCGAGGTGGGTAGTTTGGATGCCTAAAGGAGATGCTCTGGTTAACGTGTTCCTGAGATCTCTGGAGAGGGTGCTCGATGCCGGCAGCCTAACGGGGCGGCATAAGGTACTGGATCGGGAGTGTCTTGGGAGGGTTCCTGACGTACTAGGTGTCTAGACCCATCTGTCGGAAGAACGCCCAGAGTACTACAAGCCATAACCAGACCATAGAACAACAGAGTGCTTGTAATTGACTGTGATTGTGTGCAGCGTATCGAGATGGAGCTTTGCTAGCCTGGGGTTTAACCTACTCTCGGTAGACGGCAACCATGTGCTGTACAGATTCAAAAGGAATGGATTCCTGCTGGGATCGTGACTCCTGTGGGGTCAGAGAATGGACTGTGCTCAAAATGGAGGTTCCCTTGTCTGGGAATGCACCACGTGAGTCACATCATCTAAAATGGTGGGTCCCGATGAGAATGGGAACTGCGTGGGAGGTTTGCAGAAAAGCTACACGCCTTTTTGCAAAGTACTGCAAGGGTCTTGCACGAAAGTCAGGAACCCACCCAAGAATCGTGATTGGCTCAGCTAGGAGTCAGAGATACGGCCTGTCCATGTTACCGGGTGCCCCTCCTCCAATCTCCACCAGAGAGAGGGGGCACGTGACAATCAATGCTCAACGGCGGCTGAAGGGATGAACCGGATATGGCGAACCACACCTTCGCTTCTTTGGAGCATGGCTAGCAGCAGGAGTGAAACTAACATTGGTCTTGTGCCTGTGCTTACAAGAAACTCTATGTCTGGCGATATGGACTTTACCCACTATCAGCTACCGGGAGGCAATGAGATGCAGAGAGCAAGAGATAAGGTTGGACATAGTGCAGCAGCCAAAAGGAGTGGCCTTAGATGATTACGAATCCCCGGTTCAGGAACCGTTGTTCCATTGTTCTGGGTTCCGCCAGGCTGGGCTGAAGGACGCAGGTTAACTAAAGTCAGCCGAGCTGAACGGCATATAGTACAAAAAGTATCAACATTTGCACGGGTTCGAGTATCTCTATGTCCTGGAACCGTTGACGAGGGAGATTGACGAGAATCTGGAGAAGTGGCTGATAGAGACTGTTAGGGCCTATGCTATTGAACACAGTAAGAGCACCTTTCATGATGTGGAGAAAAGGGTAGCCTGTTTAGTGAGGGTCTGGAAAGTGGTCTGTCAGTATACATGGACCGCGTGGAGTGCATATTTGAACGGCACCCTAAGAGGGTGTTCTCTATCATGGTGCCTGATGATTCAGGAGCTCTAGTATGTAAACCAGACCTAGAGTACTATTACTGATAAGGTTCGCCATGTTGGGAGGGACCCATGTTTTCTGCCAAGCAGCCATTTGATGGTTATATTCAAATAAAGCTGTAATGTACTGTGGGCACAGAAAATGTTATCATGTATATAAAATGTGATAATCATTGTGTGAAATGTTTTTCTGTTATGTTTAAGTTACCTTTAAGGATGGTATCTGAAAATGTAAGGCCTAAGCGGTGTCGTTGGGATTCCACCAGAAGGATGATGTAACCATGCCACCTATGGCTACTAACCTGCCCTACTCCTGGCAGTAAGCCCTGGTAAAGCAGGCCTGCCAGTAGTCAATATCAATTTTCCCCACTCACTGGTGCTGCACTTGAGTGACCGGGGGAGGTGGTGACATCAGGCCTGAGCATGTCCAATCATGGGACAGACCTGATGCCCTCTTCCTAGCTGTACTTAAGGGTGGTGCCACCCCAAATTTAGCAGTGCCTCTACCCCCTTGAGAGAGGCAGGACACCATGCCAAGAGCCTGACTATTGGGCCTTCTCTGGTCCTCTTCCCTTCGGGGGAGGGTGAGTGTTGACCATAGCGCTGCCTCTTCTAGAGGGGCAGGGAAGAGCTGGGACTGCTGTGGGTGCCCTTGGCCTGTAGTGAAGTCCAGGGACCATCCTTCAGTGGGTAGCTGAGAGTGGGACTGCATTGGGCATAAGATTTCCGTGTACTGCTGTTGGTGTACAGACAATAAACCGTCCCTATTGTTATACCTCCGGCCTGGTGTGTGATCTCACTGGGGGGGAGAGGTTATCGGTTCTACCGTGGGAGATCATATTCAGTTCCCTGGAGCCTATGGCAGATGGAGGCCCTGCACTGCTAAAGATATGTAGGGTATGAACCCCAGAAGCCTAGGCCTGTGTCCCGACAACCATCGGCGGACGACTCAGCCCTCCTTATACCAGCAGGTATCATACACCACATGACCAGTAATGGAAGAATCTCCCACAGGGTGGGGGAAACACTGTTACTTATATTATGAAAGAGAAATGAAAGTAACCAAAGTTTCATGATGTTGGATAAGATGTTGCATTGTCTAAGAGTAAAAACTCCAATGACCCCATCTATTAGCTCTGAGAACACTGAGGATGATGACAGACCTCAGGAAGGAAAATTATAGACAATACTGTTTAATTAGGGCAGTGACAAGCAATCCTGTGTAAACAAGATTGCAAGCAAGGTAACATGAACAGGACTGGGAAACAGGGACAGAAACTGGCGAACAGGGACATGGGAACAGGAACAGAGACATGAATTGGCAAGAAATCAACGTTGAAAAGCCAGGAAGGAGCAACTTTCTGGACTTTAAAATAGGTTTCAGAGGGGGATGTGGGCAAGTCCTAGGTTGCAAAAACTATGGGAGTTCTAGTAATTAATGGCTCCAGCCTGGTGGACATTTGCAGAACCTCAGCCAGAATAAACGTAATGAAGGCAAGTCTTACTGCAAGTCTTCTGAAACTGCAATTCCTGGCAAATTGACGATTCATGGGTCTTCCAGTACTGTACATTAGGGACAAATGTCAATTGCATGTGTCCAAACCCAACAAAATCACTAGCAAAAAGGACAACATAATAAAACAACACATTATCAGCATCATAACTTTTAGGATGCATCCATCAATAGTGTCGTGATCATAAAGAACCATGTATTTCATATAATTTCACTGCTATAAATGTATAAACCAATTTACTGTACATTATAATAAGTATTTTAGATCCCATTCTGTGTTTAGTCCTTTGGGAATAAGTGGGTGTTGTGTCAATTTCCACAAGGCTTGCTTCTGATAGAGATGATTCCCTCTATTATCCCCACTGGTTAGTGGACCAATATGTTCAATCTATATACTGTACACCTGTGACTAGTAAAAGTACCCATGGGGCAACTTGATAAGTATTTGGATACTGAGTACATCTGATCGCTTTTATTGATCAGTCTCATGTGCTCTCGGATACACACATTCAGTGGTCTTGAAGTGAGACCCGCATATTTCTTGTCACATCCACAGATTAAGTAGGTCTCATGATCCAATGTGTATGTAATAAACAATTTATTTAAAAAAAACCTGTTTTTCTAATTGTTCTCAAAACCCCTAGTTTTTTGTAGATACAGGGCCTCATGCAGTAAGAAGCGATAATCCACTTATCGCCAGCTAATCGCCAAAAAAGCCTTCAGCGATTCAATAAGACGTGATAAGAGCAAAAATCCCCGTTTTGTTTTTGCCGGGAAAAAAAAATTAAATCGGCAGACGAGCGGTGATAAACCACTTTTCGGCACTGATCGCCAATTTTTCAAGCACGCTCAATTCTATAAGCCTCAATCAGCTTATTGCGGCTGATCGCCACATTAGAATTGAGATTTCTTCTCCAAATTGTCCCGTCACAAAAAGTTGACAAGAAGTTGGCGAGAAGCTGGCGATGAGCGGTAAGACGGCACTTAGAGAATAAAATGCATGTTTCCTGCATCAGATTGATGCCGGGAGACTCCAGAGCTGATATCCATTAATATGAGCACCGGAGACCCTCGGCATGAAAAATGCATTTACAAGCAACTTCATTACCTTAGCGGCTAACTGATAAGGCAATGAAGGGTTTAAATACCAGTGCCATGCTTATTGTGGGTAGCAGGGGTGGGTAAAGGTGGTTTTTGGCCATTGGTGTGTGTTTAGGCCTTGCTGAGGGTGGGGTGGGTTGTGGGTTGACTTAGCCCCTTCATTACCTTAGCGGTTAATATCGCTAAGGTAATAAAGGGGTTAACCCCTCCAGCTACCCACCTGGTAGGCCTAAACACCCATCCTTTGGGCTAAAACCCCCTTCACCCACCACCTCTAACTACAATAAACACAAATACATACAACAGCCCACCTCCGAGCCCCCCATAAACATTACAATATCTAATAAACAGAAATACACAACTCACCCCCTGTGCCCCCATACTGTAAAACCAATATTTTTTTTTTTACACACAGGATTAATACCCCAGGCTGGCCCCGACTGGTATCTGCAGGCCACACAGTGCACCCCTGCAGGTGCCCACGGGTGTCCCCACTAGGCTCTGTGTTTCTCAAGGTGGTTCCCGTGGGTGTCCGTGGGCTCCAATGGAGCCACAACGGTCCCCACATGTTGGGGGTCCCCAGGTCATCCCGATGGGTGTCTGGTGGCCCTCAGGTGGTTCCCATGGGTGTCTTTGGGCCCCCACAGCTATGAGGCCTCCAATTCCTCCCTGCAGGTCTCCATGGGCAGATGGTCCCCGTGGGCATCCTGTGGTCCTCGGCTGTGGTACCAATCCTTTATTTAAAAAATAAACATGGCCTACATTTAAATCAATACAGCTCCCCCCCCCCAAACACATACTGTACAGTAATGGGCAAAATAACTATTATCCAGATATGGATTATAGATTATTTGCCCATTATTAAACACAATATTAGCCAGGCAGCATAAATTAAGTAAATAAAAACTGTTCTACTTACCCCTGTTAATGTGGAGGGCGTCCCCATCAGCATACTCTGATGTCAGCAAGAATACATAATAAATACAATGTAATGTACCCTAGCCCCTTAACCACCTTAGCGGTAATTAACTGCTAGAGTAATTAAGGGGTTAACCCACCCTGCCCTTAACCCACCCTGCCCCGCTACCCATCCGTGGGGCCTAACCACCTACCCCAGACCAACTATACCTACCTTTCACCCATTCATTGGTACAGTGGGTACATCATGCTCATATAATATGGGCATGATTTCCCACTATAGCAAGAAATGGTGAAGGAATAAAAAATCAGGATCAAATAAAACACATAACATGCCAAATAAAACACATTACATAGCCAACTAAATGCATACAGTAACAAATGACAATAAAACAATTGAATGGCATAGTGGGTACATCATGTCCATATAATATGAGCATGATTTAACACTATTCTAGTAAATGGTCAACTTTAAAAAAAACAATCACAAACAATCTCCTATGCATTCCAAACCATTACAAAATAAAAACAAATTAAGAAGTACACATAAAAAAATGAACACCAATCAAGTAATCAAATCCAAAATGAAGACCAGAATAAACAATTAAAACACCAAAACAAAACCATGAATAAATAAAATAAATATCCAAATAAATTGCATCATTCTAAAACAAGTCACAAAATAATCCAACATTAAAAAGCAAACACCAATCAAAAGCAAGAAATAAACAATTTAAAACACAACCAAAAATACCAGCAACCTAAATACAAACACTAAATAAAGAGCATAATAAATAAAAAACAAATTACCAATATACTGAACATGTAAAATACATATAAGTAAGAATTTGTCAAACATATATATTACTGTCTGACACGCATCATCTTAAGTAGCTATGCACTACACTTGTAGGTATTAATCAGTTTATGTTTTCACTATATATTAATACAATTACCATATTTTTAATATTTGTTGAGGTGTGTGCATGATAGGGATCTTCTCTCTCTTCATATACAATTCAATTATCCTTGATAGCACCACTCCAGTAAGTTAGAAGCTGAGCAGAGCCATCCTCTTCCCATTCCCCTTTATATAATAGTTATTTTGACCATTACTGTACTGTATGTGTTTGGAGGGGGGGAGCTGTATTGATTTAAATGTAGGCCATGTTTATTTTTTAAATTCAGGATTGGTACCGCAGGCCAGCGGGGACCCATGGTGACAACCCCGGGGAACCAGAGACCTCTATGGAGCCCCCGGGGACTTGCAGGAACCCCCCGAGGTCCCCCAGACCCCCATGGGAACCATCCAAAGGCTCCCAGACCCCCATGAGAACCACCCAAGGGCCTCCAGACACCCGTGGGGACAACCCATGGACCACATTGGGGCCCACGGGGACCACCTGGAGGCCCACAGAGCCTAGCAAAGACCACTTAAGAGCCCCCAGACACCAGTGGTACACCCGGGGTGCACTGTGGTGCCTGTGGACAACGTCAGGACTTGCCGGGGACCCTTGCTGGCCTAGGGTATTAAACGTGTGTGTAAAAAAATATTGGGTTTTATGTGGGGGCACAGGGGGTGTGTTGTGTATTGGTGTTTATTAGATATTGCAATGGTTTATTGGGGGCTTAGGAGGTGGGTAGTATGGCTGTTGTGTGTATTTCTATTTATTGTGGGTAGCGGTGGTGGGTGAAGTGGGTATTAGCGATGGGTGTTTAGGCCTACCAGATGGGTAGCTGGAGGGGATAACCCCTTTATTACCTTAACAGTATTAACCGCTAAGTAATGAAGGGGTTAAGTTCACCCGCAACCCCCCCGCAAGGCCTAAACACCCACCAAGGGCCAAATGCCACCTTCACCCACCCCCGCTACCCACAATAAGCCTGGCACTGGTGTTTAACCCCTTCATTGCCTTTTCTCTTGCCTGTCGAAATCCAGTCCTCGAGGGCCGCAAACAGGCCAGGTTTTCAGGATATCCCTACTTCAGCACAGCTGGCTCAATCAGTGGCTCAGTATGACTTAAGGCTTAGCTGATATCCGCTAAGGTAATGAAGCTGCTTTAATGTCATTTTTATTAATACTGTGTGGGAGCAGGGGGTCTCCTAAGCTGAGCCGCTATGATTTCAGCCTCAGGCACCCCCTGCTTCCCGGGTTACAGTTCCTGGTATTTTAAACACCAGGTTACGTCATGCGGGCCCTTTAAAAATGGCAGCTGTACCAGCACCCGATGCCCCATACAAGGGCTTGTAACTCTGGAAGCAGGGGGTTCCCAAGGCTGAAATCAATGCAGTTCAGTTCAGGAGACGCCCGCTCCCACACACTATTAATAAAAATTACATTAAAGCAGCATCATTATAATAGTAGATAGCCGCTATTGTAACAATTTTTTTAATTATTTACATTTGTGTTATAATACTAGTGTAGATGAGCAGGGGGTCTCCAGAGTAGAACCGCATTGATTTGAGTTTTGTGGACCCCCGGCTTCCAGAGATACAGACCCCGTTATTGTGTACCAGTATCTCCTCTGCATTTTAATGTCCTGCGTCACGTGACTGTGGGAATGCAAAGCATAGGAGATACCAGCACCTCATAATGGGGCCTGTATCTCAGGAAACAAGGGGTCCCCAGACCTGAAACCAATGCGGTTCTGCTCCTGAGACCCACTTCTCATCTACACTATTATTATAATGAAAAAATAAAAAAATCCCTGCGAGATAAGGCATTTTCGGAGGGCAATCCTATCACCGGCGGGTACTCGCCATTTCTGCAAATGTTGTTATCACAGGTATTCGGGCTTTCTGCATACCGTGATCGCAACACTGCCAAAAATGGCGTTTTAAATAATCCTGGCGATTTTTTTTTTGGCCTATTCTGCATGAGGCCCACAGTCGGGACAGATTCTACACTGACCAGATTTAGATTACCCTACAGTACAAGTATGGGAAAGAAGTTGGCCCTTGTGTCCTGGCTAGATATTTGAAACATACTGGGAGATAATGTTTCCCAAGGTTTGAGACATTTTAAAGACACATTTGGGATCTGACCAAGTTATACCCCTCATAAGGTGATTTAGTGATAGGGTTACCCAATGTTTCTTGATAATGGATGTAATAATAATCATCCAGACTAACCTGCCCAAAAAATGTTCAATGTCAAATTCTTCATCACCCTGCTGCAGACTGGAGAAGTTGAGAAATTTCTAATATTACCACCCTCGGACGTATTGAATACAAATTTTTCTAAACTAAGGGAACAATAAACAGTCTTGGAGCAGCTTAGAGAAAATGGTTTTATATAAAAATGTATCATGCCAGCTGATTACCATTTCTTTTTTATTTTAAGTTAAAAAAAGTTGTACATTATGCAGATACAGTTAAACGTAGTGACAACAGAAATGACCTATTATCAGTATCCTAGTTCCTAAATGTTTTTTTTTTTTCCGGCAGTGTGATGGGGTGTACAGTATATGCCTTAACCAAATTGATTGAGTAAACAAGAGGCTAAAATACTTTCTTGTACCTATCTGGAGGGAATATATGGAAGTCCTGTTAATCACGTGCTGGAAAGGCTACCTACTAATTACCTGGAGCTTAATAGGCAGCTGTAGCAACACAGCTGTAGTATTGTATAATTGGGATGCTTTTAAATAGGCTGCCTTTCTCTGCAATTTCAGATGTTTTCAGGTGTTTGATAGAGACCTCTCAGTTTTGCCAGCATACTAAAGGGATCTACAGTACTAAGAGCCTCGAACCTTTTCTCTGCGACCAGAAAGGAAGGCGGCGATAGGGGTTGATTTCCTCACCAAGCCCCTGCTGTTTAATCCAGCCATGGGGGTTCAGATGTTGGACTCAACCTGTATGCACCGCCGACTAATCCTGGTGCGTTACCAGAGTTTGTTCTCCTAGACTACGAGTGACAGGACTGGATAGATACAGAGGTGCTCGCTCACCCTATTTGTCTGTCTGCTGCCCGTGTCCCTCGCCATCTGATCTTGGAGCTTAAAGACACCATTTCCCAACTGCCATACAGATGCAGCGGCTATTATTCGAACATATCACGGAGCCGTTTTTGTGTGCGCTGCTGTACTTCACATGGTATTCACGCCACATGTATGCTGCCAGGCACCTCTGTGTTTACTGCGGTTGATCTGTTTTAATTTAATGGTTTCAGATTTCTTTGGGTGAAATTCTTCACGTATCCGCCAGGTGGCAGAAATTAATGAATTGTAATGTGTACTGTACTCAATTTGCAGGTGTTTAAAAAACAGATAAAAAACAAGTCTACCACAGTGGTCCATTATGAATCGGCCTTAATCCTTAAAGACGCTGAAGACGTTATCAAATTTAGGCGTTTCATAATAAAAACATAAAACCCAATGCGCTGTGCTTATTTCTACATTCCTACAGTATCCTTGCACAATTGCTGACTGGACTGGACAGGACACCATGTGTACACCGTACACATATAAAAAACCTGACGGTAGTTATACATTTCTAATATGTTCTGCACAAGAAGATCAATCTTTTGCACCATTGAGATGTCAGGGATTTCGACACAACTTAAACCATTCAGCATTCGGGTGAACGAGCTGGATCTGGTGCGAGGAGTGCTGTTGAAATAGGTGTGGATGGGTGTTTGAGCAGATGAGCTGGGGGTTCCCAGCAGGGCAGCGTAATGGATGTTTCCTGAGCAGGTGTGCTGGGGGTTCCCAGCTGAGTAGCATCGTGGATGGGTAATGGAGCAGGTGAGCTGGGGGTTCCCAGCAATGCAGTGTCGTTAATGTGTGCTGGAGCAGGTGAGCTGGGGTATCCCAGCAGAGTAGTGTCGTGGATGTGGGCTGGAGCAGGTGAGCTGGGGGTTCCCAGCAGAGCAGCGTCATGAATGGGTGCTGGAGAAGGTGAGCTGGGGGTTCCCAGCACTGCATCGGGGGGACAAAGGGTCCTCCTCGTTTGTGCCAGGTCAATTTTGGGCATCCAAAATGTTTGATTTGAGTATATTGCAGCCATTTTCTTCTTCACATAATAAGGCCCAAGGTTCTTAGCCTTTGGAGTTTTCGGAACGTTTTCTTTATTCTCCTTTGGCTTTGGTTTGGAAGCAGCTTCCGCCTTTCGCTATCTTGTGGTCGGCACAGCAGAAAAAAGCAGGCTCCTGCGTCCGTAGGATCGGGGTTGATCCATGGAAGCAGATGGAAGAATGCACAATGCAGTATCTGGACAAGAGCAAGTTCAGATAAAGATCAGAGTGTGGGAGGCTATGCAATTTGTGTTACCTTTTTTTCACTGTGTCCCTATTTGAATTTTGTCGCTGGCATGGACACGGACTGCAGGTGTTAAAAGTGGGCGTACTGTATACTAAACCTGTTGAGCAAAGTCGAGGCCCATTACATTACAGTATAAATACACCATCACTTTTGTTGATTCAATGCACATTGAATATACATCGAATACACATTCCTCTGTGCTTGATTTTTTTTCTAAAAGCAGTGATGCCGAAGAAAAGGATTTCAAAGGATCTCAGCATGAGTGAGAATACAGGATATGTACAAGAAAGGACACAGAATTTTACAGATCCAACACTGGTTAGTTACTTCGGGTCTCGGTTTAGCAAAAAGCACTGTCAGTTAACATGCCCATGGTAAGGCAAAAGGTGTAAAGCAGAGTACCACAGTCACAACAGAGTAAGTATTTTTGTTTTCTTTACTGTACGGTATGTACTGTAATTACACTATTACTGGTCAAATGCATTAATGTGTTTTACAGTACTTTTTCCTAGCAATTATTTTAGAAAAAAAAAATTGTCCTCTTCTACTCTAATAACATCTTGTATGCATGTTTTTAATATTTTATCAATTTTTAGATTCTTAAAATCACTTAAATTTTATTTCTACTGTATACATGTAGGAGAAAGGTAGATAGAGCGATGCTCAAATACTATGTGTGCACAGAAACATCTTCATATATAAGCACATAAGTCCAGAGAAGGAACACTATATAAATCCTTAGGCTGATATATAAAGCTTCATCCTATGCAGGGAGGCAAAAATAAAGACCTAGTGGTCAGTCTGCGTGGCTACCGCAAATATGGTCAGTATTGCACATCCCACCAAATTGACATAAGCACCCCATGGATATAACAGGTAATAAAATGAGGGCTAGTGCCCATTACCTGCCCTGGGGGTGAGCTGGAATCCAGGACGCCAAAGCCGAATGAAGGTTCCTCTGTGTGCACTCCTGGTATAGTAGAACCATAGAAATGAAGGGAAGCAAAGGAAGTCTTCCAGTTGCAGTGCATCCTTTGCTTCCCTTCATTTCTATGGTACTGTATACATGTAGGAGGTGGTGTAGTCTCATTTTGGGGGGGGGGGGTGGTTTATACTATTGAAAACCTTCACCTTTTGCTAGGCTTGGTCTACTTTGCATACTGCTTATGGAAATATATCAGACATACACCCATGTTATTTACAGTGTGCTGCAGCGAACCTTTATTGTAAAACTGTTCAAATTATGTCTTTGAACTACAGTATATTATCCTGCACACTCGGACTGGCAAAGTTGCACCTTCCCCCCTCACAAAGCATAGCAGAAGGACATTCAACAGCTTATCGACACCTCCCCCAAAGCGATACAGGACATTCACACATTCTCATTCTTTTTCAGGCTGCATTGCATATGATAAAATATTGCCTGTTATTCAGGTAATAAAAGATTAACTTGTAATTATTTTAGAGAAAATATGGAGCCTACTATAACAAATTGTTCTGTTTTCCTTTACACTGTAGGACGACAATGCTTCTGGTGGACCAAATCAGTGAAGATAATGATGAGCGGTGCGCAGAAAGGTCAAGACTGCTCTAGAGAAAACTCACAATATAACAGCATCTGAAACCAGCATCAGGCAGATGAGACGCAAATTGGGATGGAAATATGGACGTGTAAAGTAATTGTCTTACTGTAACAAAGTACAGTACTGTACTGTATATTGCATATAGTACTAACTAAACTAAAGTATACAGTAGTAATACCCCCGTGAATGCTTTATGGTTCAGTATACAGTAGTAATATAGTTCATTATATTGCAATACTACTGTATGCAGAGTTCTGTGCTGTACTTAATACTGGACAGTAGTTAAAAGTGTGGTTTTACTGTACCTGTTAAATTATTCTTTGTCATTACAGAGCGTATCCTATGATAAGGGATATCAACGAGATCAAAAGTGTGGACCAGTCACGGTCATGGATCGAAAGTGGAGAGACTTTTCAGGATGACATCTTTACTGGCAAGATAATTGTAGCTCTTGAGAGATTTGCCACTTTTGCATTCCACAAAAAAGGACGCCTATCTCTGAAGCTGCGTCCCAAGCACCCAGTGAAAATAAATGTGTGGGGTGCGATCTCTAGACGTGGACCAGGATGCACCATCATCTTTGAGGGTAAAATAAGGCATTATGCACTGTACAACTGTAGTGTACAGTATTTGGTACCCTAATGTTAAAATTTTCTTTTCTTGTTCCAGGAATCATGGATAAAGTTTTTTTCCAAGAGAAAATAGTCCCCCAGATTGTTCAATACATTAGGCATGATTTCCCATCTGGTCACCGTTTTTTGCAGGACAATGACCCTAAACATACCGCCTCTCTTGACCATATTCTTGCGAGCGGTGTCAACTGTGTTAAGACGCCACCGGAGTAAGTTCTCCAGTGTACTGTACGGTAACTGTTTCTCATTGTTTTACACTGTTTATATCTCTTTAACAAATTCACCTTTTTTCCCACTTCAATTCTAGATCACCAGATTTGAATCTCATCGAATTAGTATGGCATGCAATGAAGAATCATATCAGAAAAGTTGTGAAACCGTCCAAAAAGGATGAATTAGAAAAAGGAATAATGAGTTTCTGGAACGACATACAATGCAATGATGCAATAATTATATTGATCATATTGCTATGGCAATATAAAAAAGGCAAAGTGTGTTGCCTTTTCTTTTATAGTGTAATGGGCAGGCCACCAGAATGTAGTAATGTACTGTATTGTACTGTAGTAAGGAAAGTACAGGTACAGTAAGTATGATACAGGTATATGGCACTCAAATAACCATTTTAACTATTTTATGTCAGCTCTTCCTCTTCAGTTTCTGTTGTATAGTATATACAGTATTATATACAGTACAGTAGGTTCACTGTACAGTACATTTGTATTAGACATGTGTGTGCTGTCTAACCTACAGTAGTATAGTTATAGTAATACAGCATGTCGTTATAGTACAGTATACTGTATACAGTTTAGTATAAAATACATAACAATACAGAGCGCAAACTGAAATCCTCAATTACTGTACAGTACTGTATATATAATTAAGTGAATTAGTGCAGCCTAAAAATACGGTTAGACAGTACTTATAGTCCAATATTGTGATATACTCAATGCCTTTAATGCACTAATCCTGGTGATTTTTTTTTCTTTTCAGAGCTGAAGCACTACAGGAAGGGGGGGGGATGTGCAAACATATTGTACTATGTGAATACTGAGTGAATATATCCCCTGAGGAAGTGACACACAAGCACACGAAATGCGTAGGGTCAAAGTTCAAAGCTATACTCGACGGGACTGACATGAGCAGCACCACCAAGCAGGAAGAGGCTTCTACCTCAAGGTCCGCCCCCCAGTATCGGAGCATCCGTCCTAGGCATGTGGGACAGCACGGGAGTGCATCTACATACACTCCAGTGTACCACAGAACAAGCTGATACCTCCCTGTGGCTGAATTCTTGTGCCTGTATACATCATCCATCTTGTGAGTAGTGTCCTGGTTTTATCCCACCGGACCAGCGATCTCACAGTCACCCGCACTTTAGCAATTTTATATTGTTTTTTTATTGTATTAAATTAGCTTTTTTTTTATATTTTCAGCCTTGCTATATTCTGTTTTATCTGTTAGTTTTTCATGTGGTTTTGTCTGTCTTGTTAGTCATCTGTCAGTATTTAATATATGTAGTGTCAGTTTTATGTGATTTTGCCAGCCTTATTGCACTATGATTATTTTCTGTGTTTGATTCACATATCATGGAACGCACAGCCGTATCATGACTCAATCACTTGGAAGCACAGGATTAGAAGAGTTCTGGACACTTCTCACCATTATTGGACTTTAAAGATTCACATATATGGACTTGTAAGGCGCCGGTTTTTCCTTTTTTGCTTAGACTGTTTATCCTGATTTGTACCAATCAGTTTTGTGCCAGGCAACCTAGCCCACATTAGGGGTAATATATTCCTAAATTGGTTTCACTATTCATTCATTTATTATTAGCGCTTTTTCCACACCACCCTTTTTCATCTTCCAAGCCATGTGAATACTGGAGTAACAGTCAGTAATTTGCCCAAATCCCCCCTCTCTCAATGACAAAAGAACTACAGAATGCAATGCAGCCATTACAAAGAAGATAAAGACAATATTGTACATTTGGAAGAAGAGATGACCTACTGTATTTCTGTTTTATTTATTTTTCATTGATTATCCTGTACAAATAAAATTGTTCCTTCTTTAAATTCGTGAGAATCATTTGAACACCCCCCCCCCCAAATAAAAATGACAGTAATATACAGTAGAGTATACATTACAGTAGAATTACAAAGTAAGTGATTGAAAGAATGGCAAACATTGTTAACGTGTCAAAAAGATGGTTCACATAATGGTTTATTCAAATCAGTCCTTCAATAAGCACATGTAAAGAAAAAAAAGGTATGTCTCTCTTTTTTATTTTCAGACTTGAAATTCCAATTGAATGAGAAGTCATTCTCACCAAATCCCCAAGAATGTGGAGTCAGTATCACACTCATCCAGGTGTGCAGGATTATACCTGTACCTGTATTTCAAAGATATACACGCATGCGCCTAAATGTGATGACACGCATATGCGTTTAAACAAGGTTCCAATGAGACATACACCATGTGCCTAAATGTGATGACACGCATATGCATTTCAACAAGGTTCCAATTAGACATAGTGTACACGCATGAGCAGAAAAAATATTTTACATTCGGAAGAAGAAACAACGTTGTATTTTTGTATTACTCCTTTTCCCTTTATTATCCTGTATAAAAACAACACTTCATTCATACAAAATACTGTATGTGTGCTCATATTTTTAATCTGTGTATGGCTAAGGAGCCTCAGAAATGACTTCTTTCCCATGTACACTATACACTATACAGTATGAACTCATAACGTTTATCTTCAAATTACAATTACAGATACTTGAAGTACTGTACGGCAATAAAAGACAGGTTGAATTGCTAAGATTTTTAAGAAAACGACTCGTGATTGCCCACTTGAGTTTCTCAACGGTATTGCAGACAACGTTATAATGTCATCTTGTGCACACGATAAAAACACGAGTTAACACACTTCTTAAGGCGGTACGGTTGGAAGAAATCACGAGTGATGACATCGGTATTCCGAGGTATACAACGCGTGAAGTGTTCAAATAATGGCTGGTGCATCTGTACCTTAAACGAGGGGGTATTGCAGACTGGTGAGCCCTGCCAACTTTCACCACCAGATATCTGGATCTTTGCGTTGGACCTAAACCCCAGAAACACTTTCTGCGGTCTCTCGTCCCCAACATCAGCAAGTTGGAGGATGTCCCTGGAATGTTTCTGTGGTAAGCCGAGGAAAGGGCTGAACTTTTCCATGCTCCATATAGTGCACTACCTTCCCCATTTTCCAGACTTCCCCACCACTCCAGCCCCTTTTATCCACCTTGAAGGCCTTCTCCTGCAGTTCTGGCTACACTTTTACCCTCATCACTTTATTGTTCGGGACAGTAAGCCTATGGAACTCCTCATCAACCTGCTCATGGCATTGGATAAGATAGCCATTTAAAAGAACAGAAAGCAGCGTTTGGATGGGGAGATTCCATTAAACATTGTGGCAATGTTCCAGGCAGTGACGCACTCCCGTATCCAGGCAGAGAACATGTTAGCCGAGTCCACTGGGATGTTTCCAGAATTTGCTTTCCATTGGGCGCCAGGCGAGGTACTCTGCTAGGAATCCGCCCATTTGGATTTCTTTATATTAACCCTCCATTTTTAGTGCTTTGCCAGTCAATAGGCAAAACCAGAACAAAAAGACCTGGAAGGAGTTGGTACCACCTGCAGGTCATGTCATTTGTAAAGCAAGTACAAATCGGATGGTTTGTCACTTTTTCTAGATGCGGCTTGGAAAATAGAGAATACAATTTTTTCCCACATCTCATACCACAACTTCAGAACATGCTAAAATGTGCAATTTTGCAATACCAATTTCAGAGCTACTAGAATAGGCCCCTAAAGGTTGGTAACTTCTAGTGTTGGAGAAAAGTATGTTTTTTTTTTTATTAATAGAAAAATATATATTTAAAAGATCAGGGCATGCTCAGGTGGCACGATTTTAACATTATACTGTTTAAGTTAAACTTATATAAGCTTCTGGAGGGGGGGATGTTATATAAGCTTCCCCATGGCTTCAATATAGGCAGAGCTACTTATTGGAGGAATGCGCCTGCTTCTTGCAGTTTTAACCTTCTGATGGATGGGACTTCATTGAACAACATATAAAATAGAATGTAAGCCCATGGTGTGAAACAATCATTCAAATTGTATTCTACTGTAATTGTATTTTTAGTATTTGAAAGTAACAGTATTTCAAATTTCTTGGCTAATATACATATTTTCAATTCAAATTATTTTTTGCAGCGCTATAAGAGCATAAGTGGAAATGAAAACATAAAATCAGAAAATATATTTGAAAGTGTCTTTTCATGTACAGAATAAAAACTGCTCAGAACAGCCTCTAGGCAAAGTTGTTGAGGCAAAAATGCACTAGTGTCATTGAAGAAACAATTAGAATGTGTCCTTGGGAAATGAAGTACGGAAAAGGATATGTCTTGATGGACCAAATGACCTTTACTCACTCTTTGAAAAAGCTCTCGTGTTTTTTATTATTCTGTGGAATAATGTTTTTGCAAATTGTCCTCAAGCAATGTAGAGTTGTACCTGAATTTATTCTTGTCACCCTTTTCACTACCAAAGCTGATGCCAAAATGTGATATTAATGTTAATACAAATCTCCTATTATAAACCCCAAATATAACATGATTTTGTCTTCGCCTCTATCTGTAAAATAATTTGTGACAATGTTATCTATATATGTAATCTGATATATACTCAGAATAAACACAATAGCTATGAAGATATATATATTCTTCATTAAACAATATATCGACCCCAATATGTGAAAAATAATGTTATCATTGTTTTCAGTGCTAATGCAATAATGTGTGTATTAAATATTGTGCTAGCGTAAACGCATAGCATCAAATATTGATTCTAGAATTACAGCATGAAATATGGCACAAACTGAAAAATAGCTTTCTCAGCTATTATTCCTCTTGGTTAAGGTAAAAAAAAACAGTAACATACAAAGTCACCCAAACATTAGCACATACTACTCTTGATTGTACAATTGTATCTTGAAAGATGGCACAAATTGTGAAATATTGCTTTCTTAACTATTTTCCAACTTGGTTAAAGTAAATAAAAGTAACCAAAATCCTAGTACACCCAATACAGGTAACCTAGTGGTGTTCCCAAAATGATATTGATTTACCTTAATACAGTAGTAGTAGAGACTAGTCAGATGATGGTATCTATATGTCAAGCTAGTAAACCAATGCAGCAAACCTAAGTGTTTCTCCAACTGAAACTTAAACACTTGCATAGTACTGTAGTAGAGTGTGGTCAGATGCTGGTATCTGTATGCCAATCTGTTAAATTAATTGCATATTTGCAGCTAAAAGTAGAAAATCCAATGAGTTGGAATGGGAATACACTTTGACCTGGACATTCTGTAAGTACTGTATGGGTTTTCTGTACTCCCATTTTCCACATTGCAGAATATGTTGGCGCTTTATAAATAAACAATAATAATTGGCTAGGACTGAATAGAGTGCCAAAAGGGGCTTTACTTTTGAATTTACAAAGAGTCAATCCCTCAGCACACAGAAAAGTAAAAAAATGTGTGGTAAAACCTCTGGGGATCTATAGTATGACTGAAATATTTTCACTGCCACCTGGCACTAACAGGTTTGATCAGAAAAGGCAAGTGGATTGCTAATATGAGATTAATGATGTTAGATTCTTATCAGAATAAGCTCCATCTGCCCAATTTTTTTATATTTGAGGGGGAACTTTATTTCTGAAGGTGAAAAAGGCTGCAACACTTCTGAAGGAGTGACTTGCAAAGTAAAAAGAGTTAGGGCCATTTTCTTATTAAGCATACAACTGCTTTAGTCATCAGAAGCTGATGATTGATACAAAGAAGAGAGACAAGTGAGTATGCAGGTGGTCGACTGCTTTAGTATGCAGGAGGGAATGATGACCCCAAGTCTGATAGCAGCAGTAATCTCAAGGCTTCTGCATATTAAGAGGCTGAACCTTATTGGGGTCCCTAGCATCACTGGTGTTGAATATGTCACAGAAACTCACAATGTAATCTAACCCATGTTTCCCCCCCCCCCCCAGACACAGATGTTATATCTAGGGTGTAGTGAGGGCTGGCTACATGTGCTTTGGTGGTGTGTACCTGCCGGTAACAGGAGGGCCTGAGCTTCCCGCGGTGATGTTGGGGACACAGGACCAGGCTTCTGGGGTAGTTGCCTCCATTCCCTTAGTGATGCAGCGCCTCCATCTTCTATAACTTCCCAGGGATGTGGGGTAGGACCCTTATAGAAGAATAACCCTGGTCCCAGGGTGAATGCTCCAGAATCACACAGTCTTAGGTAAAATCAGCAGTGTCTTTATTCTCTTATCTGGCACACAGCAGCAGCAGTACACGACAGGTTATATGCCCAAGGCACTCCTAAGGTACACCAGACCTCCTCCTCCTCTCCTCTCCTCCAGACTGTACTCCTGCAGGATGGTCTGTGTGGGGCCTCAATACCCCCAATGCCCACCTCAGAGGGTATCCTCTGGGTGGGGGTAGATTCTCCCCCTCACCCCCTCAGTAGGGTGAGGGGCATTGGTCCAATCTAGCTCTGCTCACTCTCCAAACTCATAGGACCGTAGCCTCTCTCTTCTGGTCCCAGGGCAGAACTTCTCTCCTCCAACTCCCACATAACAAAGCCCACGTCCTCACAGGAACTGGCTACTAAATAGAGTCAGCCCCACCCCTCATGATGTCAACACGACCTCCCCTCTGTCTCATGCCTGCAGCAGAGTCAGTGGCCTGCATCTATCACTCAAGGCAGGGCGTGAAGGGGGAAAACCCATGATTACTACTGGCGCCTGCCCTTAACAGGACTTACCACAGTAGGAGAAAGATATATAGCCCGTGCTGTTTACAGGGGGCTACACTCTCCCTTTGGTGGAATCCAATGGTCCCCACTTGGACATAACTTTAGCAGTACCATCCTGCGGTGAACAAACCTGGGAAACAAAACACATCATGTCAGTTTGTTAAGCACAACATATACCACATGAGGTAGTATCATGAAAACCCGGTTACTCCCAACGGGGAGAGCCCTAATAATAATGCTTCGGATCAGGTTTCCTTACTTTTCTTCCATTGTGGTCCGTAACAGTCACAAAGAAGGACTGTACCGACCCATGCTCTGGCCGATATATTACACTGTGCATGTATATGCACCATCCTATACTCCAGATCCTGACCAACTCACTGATCCGGTCCTCCATTATGGTAACCTGCCTTACCAAATTTTGTCCTCAAATATTCTTGTACGGCTTCTCGGAGCCAACTGTCTCTTTGTTCCTCAATCTCCTGCATTATAGGCTCAGGTACATAGGGGTATTCGTACCCATGGGACTGTCTGTACCTAACCACTATGGCTCTGTCTGCCCATCTCAACTTTGTGAGTTTCTTATGGCAACCCGCCCTGCTTGGCAGTACCCAGAACTCTGGTTCTGTAGGGGCAATGTCATCGTACAAAATACTGGGCCCCCTGGGCAGAATTAGCTTCTGCTCTATCTCCCGATAACTGTGGTCTATTTTGTCCGCCACCTCCTGAGGAGTATAGGCACCTTCCGCCCACCAATAATCAACTATGTTGTTTCGGATGAGTAAGAACCTGGTGCGGTCCATAACTTCGGGGTACCCAGTGAATAAGGGTGCCCACCACTAATCACGGTGCTCGTACTCTGATAAGGGGCTAGTGTTCTCTACCTCTGACTCTGCTTGGGATGAGACACCGGATATCCCTGCCTCTGTAGAGTGCGAGCAATCTCTCCTCCCTTTGGCGTTGATATACATGGTAGGGTTCATCTTGTGAACCACTTCACTGACAGACCCAGCCTCTGCTGGAGTGTGGGACCCTCGGGCCCTCCCTCTAGCTGTAGGAGAAAAAGGCACAGGGTTAGGCACACGTATTACACTGGCATATGGTATTTCCCCATCAGACCCCTCATCGCTCAATTTCCAGTCCTGCACATCTCTGGAATATTTGGGGTACTTGCTCAATTTATCCCCACTGGGTCCCAGTGACAACACTCATGACGGGGCAGGGGCAGTGGCCGGGGCGATGGAGCTAGGGGTTGGGGCTGGGGCAATGTTCAAGTCAGTGTCCAGCAAGTGGGTAATACCGCGACCAGTGGGCGCTTTCTTGGTTGCTTTCTCCGCCATACTTCGCGCTTCTCTGGATGGGCCTCGGCTCTTCAGGGTGGCCATTGCAGCTGCCATGGCTACTCTCCGTGGGGAGATCAGCACTCCCGGGCCCCGTTTCCCATCGGACCCGGAAGTGACGTCATCGCCGGTGCCCGCGGAATCTCCATCCGCTCCGTGGTCACGCACCGGAAGTGCGTCGAAGACCGGAAGGGGCGGTGGTGGAGCATCCGGTTCGTGGACGGACAAGTAGGCCGCAACCCTCTCCTTCTCGTTCTCTGCAGGTGCTGTCTTCGCCTGGCGGAAGTAAGGGGGTGGTGAAGTCTCCTTATCGCTCCGCTGCAGGCTGCTGTACTCGGGGTCCTCCGGAGTCGTCTCGGACACCCTCTCCTCTGCACTGGGAGTCACCACAGCCGTGGGACTGCTACGGGCCTCAGGCCGCACCAGCGCTCGCCATCGGAAGGTGCCTGGACTCGTCTGCTCCTCTTTATTACCGCTGGGGTGCTGGGGTGGTTCGCCGGTAGGCGCATCGCCACGGATGGTACGCCAACCTCTTCCTCCCAGGATATTACTATCGGCTCCTCCACAAGGGAGTCACCGGGTTCTTGGGCGATACCGCCAGTGGGTATTGGTACGAAACGGGCTCGCTCTGGTACCTCCACTGCGGTCGTGCTCTTCTCCGCCAACGGTTCTCTTGGCTCTGTAGCTGGCTGGGCCTTGGTTCTTCCCGCATGGTTGAAATTGGGAACTAGGACAGCCTTGTCTTTTGTCTCCGCCACCTCCATTAGTGTTCCCGGAGAGGCACCCCGCGGGGTCTCGATCAGTGTCCATGGCTCGTTAGGCCACAGGTAGTACGTGCTGCATTGAGGGCGTCGTGCCTTAGTGCTTGGGACCGCAGTGGACGCACAGACACTGGAGGTATTCGTGGACCTCCACTACCAGTAAGCCTCCTGGTAGCTGGTAGATCGTGGTGCTCAGTTCGGACATTTTTAGCTCAGGGGTGGAACAGTTCAATGTTTCAGCTCCTTGCTCCTCAAATGTCAGGCAGAAGTGAAGCTCCTCACTCTCAATTTCTGTCCCTCCCTTTGCTGGGGAAGGCTTTCCTGATTGGCTCTCCTTGTGCCCCCTCCCTCTGGTGGAAACAAGAGGCGGGGCACTCCTTCTTTCAGTGTGACGTGGCCTGGTTTGTTGGCCAGTCACAGCACAGGTGGGTGGGCTTTCGGCTTTCGCGCCGCTCCGCTCCTCTTGCAGGGGATCTGGGTTTGGCGCCAAACCCCTGCACATCTCCCGCCACATTTCTCGTACACTCTCTTTGCACGATTCACGTGCGTGTTTCAAGATTGGCGGGAATCTCAATTTTAGTTCGGATGCTAACTGCTGGGCCGTTGATGGCGCGTTTGTCGCCATTTTAGATTCTTCTTTGCTCTGCAGAGCACATGTAGTGACGGCCGCCATCTTCGATGAGCCCACCACATGTAAATGTGCACTATTCTCAATGTCTATGGTGTAACACGTTCCTTGACACTGACGGACCTCCACTTGCTCCTCAACACTCCTTGATGCTCTCTGCATGCTTTCTGACTGTGCCCACTGATATGAGGTGGCATACCCCAGGCTATGCAGAACTCCTTCTCTGTGCACTGTACACGGTGACTGTTCCTGCAAGTGCTCTGTGGTGCATTTTATGTGGGTGCTGACTAGTTTACCGGGCATCTCCCTAAGTACGGGCGTCCCTACTTTTGGCCACTCATAGTGCGGGCCCTGGGCCATGGTCCCTGGACAAGTTAACAGGCTAACCCCCCCAGTTGCCTCACACTATCTGTCTCAATGGACTAGAACAGCTATAGCTAGACACCCATCTTACGCCACCCTATTAGGGCACCAAGGGCGTACTGTGCGGGAGTCTCCGCTCCCCTGACTACCCCTGGAATGACATGCCCTACTTTCTCCAGCACTTGCACGGAGAGTGCACTTCACTCTTCCCGTTCTGCTTCGCTGAAAGCCTGTCCTGTTTCTGCTCTCAGCAGCTCGCCTCCAAATGTAACCCATGTTCCCCCCTCCCCCCCAGACACAGATGCTATATCTAGGGTGTAGTGAGGGCTGGCTATATGTGCTTTGGTGGTGCTTACCTGCCAGTAACAGGAGGGCCTGAGCTTCCCGCGGTGATGTTGGGGACACAGGACCAGGCTTCTGGGGTAGTTGCCTCCATTCCCTTAGTGATGCAGCGCCTCCATCTTCTATAACTTCCCAGGGATGTGGGGTAGGACCCTTATAGAAGAATAACCCTGGTCCCAGGGTGAATGCTCCAGAATCACACAGTCTTAGGTAAAATCAGCAGTGTCTTTATTCTCTTATCTGGCACACAGCAGCAGCAGTACACGACAGGTTATATGCCCAAGGCACTCCTAAGGTACACCAGACCTCCTCCTCCTCTCCTCTCCTCCAGACTGTACTCCTGCAGGATGGTCTGTGTGGGGCCTCAATACCCCCAATGCCCACCTCAGAGGGTATCCTCTGGGTGGGGGTAGATTCTCCCCCTCACCCCCTCAGTAGGGTGAGGGGCATTGGTCCAATCTAGCTCTGCTCACTCTCCAAACTCATAGGACCGTAGCCTCTCTCTTCTGGTCCCAGGGCAGAACTTCTCTCCTCCAACTCCCACATAACAAAGCCCACGTCCTCACAGGAACTGGCTACTAAATAGAGTCAGCCCCACCCCTCATGATGTCAACAGGACTTCCCCTCTGTCTCATGCCTGCAGCAGAGTCAGGGGCCTGCATCTATCACTCAAAGCAGGGCGTGAAGGGGGAAAACCCATGATTACTACTGGCACCTGCCCTTAACAGGACTTACCACAGTAAGAGAAAGATATATAGCCCGTGCTGTTTACAGGGGGCTACAGTAAGAACAGAAGAAGTATCTTTAATTGAATGAATACAACATGTTTTATAGAGTTAGCAATTATGCCTTAGAAAACCCTTTAACTTGGGACAGCATAGCCAACATTTACATAGCCATGTGAAACCAGTAGACAGAAGCGATCCCTTGAACATGGGACATTATTGGTACTGCCACAGGGTGATATCTCATCCCCCACCCAGTCCCTACTGGTAATGGGCTGGATCAGGATTACAGAACATATTACGTCTCCCATTGGGCATTTCCACGTAAAGTACACTCTTTGCCCCATTTTCATCAACCTATTCCACCGGCTCCATGTAAATGCTTTTCCTTATGTTCCATAAGTAGATTAACTTTTCTACCCTGTACGAATGCTTTGTAATTACAAGATGACCATGCTAGCATATACAGGCCTCAACCTTGTGTTCTTTCCATTCAGCCCTGGCCTACTCTACAAAACACATTGTGTACTAAACGATATAGGGCTAATCTTGCCCCAAAAAGTATTGTATAATGTCCCGAACAACGCAGTATTCCAAGCTAAGACGTCATTCATTTAGTATACAGTGCACCCAGTAGAAACCAAACTAATGGTTCCGATTTATGGGTTGGAGCAATGGCCATGTCCCTCTACACGTCTTTACTAAAGTCTATCGTTCATATCGTCCAGATGTCGCAGGTAGGCCTAATTCTCTAACTCCTCAGTCATTGGTCTCTTTTCCCATCATGTTTAAGTGTTACCTTGATGTCAGATGACAATGACAATTGATGGGGTTTAAAGCCAGGTACCATGGCACCAACCAGGCATACTCCCGACTGCAAAAACAGGGGTTTCACTTCTCCATTGGACCCTAGTGAGTCCCATTCCTTGGCTGATTCAGTCTGCTTCCTGGACAATGATATCTTCAGATGCCAATGGGGAGGAAGGCATCTCCTCACCGGGGACATCCTAGGGTTCTTTTGGTGGTGACATCATCTCCTCCGCAAACGTCCTCAGGGTCCACTCCAGTGACCCCCTCCTTGATGACCACATCAGGAATTGGTACACCCTCCAACAGGTCCCAGGAATGGGAACTATGCCACATGTCTCAGTAGAGGACAGCGTACCAGCTTCACTTTTATGCTCTGGAGATCTCTCGGGACCCCGGGAGGAAATGTCCATCACACTCGCTATCTTAGGGGAGGTATTAGACAGTGAAGTTAAGGTGAATCCTTCAGGTCCAAAATGTTGGAAAGATTTAAACCCACAGATAATCAGTTCTCCAACAGGCTTCAGTCTACACTATACATGACTGCACATGCTATCTCGGCATCTCAACAAACGGAATAACTGTGATACCAGATGAATGTTTTATCCACATCTCCTATGCACTTGTTCTATTTTATTCTTGTGAGTGTCCATAATCCACATATTTTTTGTGATCTTTATTAAAACTTACTTTACAATTTTATGCTCTCTAAATTAATATTATTTTTAATAACAAGAATATCTAATTTAAGAACAGTATTTATGTTTTTATGTATTTCTTGTATCTTTATCAACCTTGTATACACACACACACACACACACACACACACACACACACACACACACACACACACACACACACACACACACACACACACACACACACACACACACACATATATATATCTCAAAGGATTAGTAGCGCCAAAATGACAAGTGATAACTTTGAAATAAAAACAAATTATATCAAAAATAAAACAGGTAAAGCAGTGAATCATAAAAAATAAAAAGATGATACCAATCCACTCATCAGATTGTCCAGTCAGTTGTTGTCGCTTGAATGGGTGTGGGGCAGCTTTCAGCAGAAGAACCAGTTCCACAAAAATCTATTAGACAGAAATAGAAAGCGCACAACCCAGAGCGTAAAAACATATAAAAAGTTTAATAAAAATATATATAGAGAGGCAAACAAGCTCACTCACAAACATAAAATGTAATTAGGCATGTATGATAATAATATCACCACCACGGGAACAGCACGGCAAGATCTCCTGCAGCGTCAGATGTAGCAAATACTGCCCGCTCGTGTCCCACGGTCTCAGACCTCATGGATGGTGTTGAAACCTGTAAGCTTAGGAGTCCTGAGTTGTCAGCCTCTCCACACCAGACCGGCTATCAACCGCGCCAATTCTGGGGCTGTGTGCAGCAGGGCTGGAAGCTTGCCACTGCTTCCGACCCTTTTTGGTGACGTAGTGTCGGCGTTGCTTCATAACGCGTTTCGTCAGACACACTGACTTTTTCAAAGGATGTTGGAATAACAACAGAGACAGAAATATATATACCCAGAAAAGTGGGTGGTGGAAAACAATTAATCAATCACAAAGCTCCCCCAATTCAAACTAAAAAGGCAATAACTTGAATAAACACATTTCAGCTGTTAGAGCTACAAGAAAAGAGAACAAATATTAGTATTGCTATTATTAGTATTGCGACATAATAAAACTAATCTGGAATTGAAATAAAGCCAGAATAATAATCGATAATTCCAGGTGCCTGCATAAAAATTCTTGATATTCTGATATTCAATCGGCACACTAGCTTTTTAAGGTGAAACTAGTCATGCACATGCTTTTTTATGTGATTTTAATTTATTTGGGGGTGTGGGTGTGGGGATCAAAACATTACAATGACCTGTTGAAAATATTTCTTTGAACGACAGTACAGCTAATCCTTCATGCAGCTTTACCCCTCTCCCCCCGCACACACACACAAGGCTCAAGGATTTGATTTCAACTTCTTATCGACACAGACATCAATATTCTAATGGTTGGCTTTGTGTTTTTAATCGTCCTGAGCCTGGTGTCACATCTCTGCGCCTGCGTGCAATTCTCTTTGGGACCTTGTTGATTATTAATGCAGAGACCAGTATGACTCATTTACCCACCCCCCTCCAAACCTTTGAGGCTTTGTTTAGGGTAACGCATGCGCACGTGTGATAATCCTTTCTCGAATTTAATATGTTAATTTGATTAGCCCTTTCTTGGCAACTACAGAAACTACTGTAATGTAGACTTGTGAGGTTTACAACGGTACATGTACTGTACTGTTTAGATGAATGTAATGAATCAAAATGTGTATCCACACATTCCCGAATTTAATATGTTAATCTGATAAGCCCTTTCTTGGCAACTACTGTACAGTAAGTAGTGTAGCCAAACCCTAAGCACTTCACACACAAACCCAAAGCCTTCTTCAAGAACCCCCCCCCCACGCATTCAAAATGAATTTAAAGTTCAAAGGAAAAAAAAGAGATTTAAAAAAACCATCATCTGAATCATGTTTTTGATAAATTACCAATTTTTATAATTCTTTCTTTTTCTCTGGGGGGGGGGGGGGCTTTCAATGATTATGATTATCGTGAATGTAATAATATTTATTTTATTTTATCAGGAATAAAAAATACAAATAGTCATGAATAATACAAAATTCAGTCTTTATCTTCTTTATACTGTACATGTACTGTAGTTCTTCTGTCAGTTGAAAATTGAGGGTCGGTGGCTAATCATGGAAGAATGAAAAATACAAAGAATCATGAATAATGCACAATTAAAATAATTTTAAAAAGTAACACAAATTTTTAGTCTTTCATTGAAAGAGGGTTTTTTTGTGTAAATGTGTACTGTAGATACACTATACACACAGTTCACACAATTTACTCATGAACCCCCCCCCCCTCACCTCGCCCGTCCTTTTTTAGTGCAGCTCTCTGGGAAAAGGAAAGAAAAAATTAGTGCAGTTACAGTAAGTGCATATAATAGCATTGTGTACAGTATTGCTTCTCCCTATTGGACTGCTGTATACAGGAACTACTGTACAGTATGACTACTGTAAAATACTTTGTAACAATAATAATAATAATAATAATAGCATGTTCTTGTATAGCGCTGCTAATTGTACGCAGCACTTTACAAAGACATTTTGCAGGCACAGGTCCCTGCCCCGTAGAGCTTACAATCTATGTTTTTGGTGCCTGGGGCACAGGGAGATAAAGGGACTTGCCCAAGGTTACAATGAGCCGACACCGGGAATTGAACCAGGCTCCCCTGCAGCAATCTTAGTGTCAGTCAGTGTCTTTACTCACTGAGCCACTCCTTCGCCTTCTAACAAGATTGGGAGTGCAGCTCTCTCTGAAAAGAAAAAATGAGTGCAGTGAAGTGCATGGTGTATTCTGTAAAACAATCTGTGCCATACTTACCTGTATACTTACCATACTACAGTACACTACTATACCATACTACCTTCCTGATGCATGCCCATTATGCTGTATCACAATGGGCAACACAGTGGCAATATGGTCAATATATTTATTACATCGTTCCACGGTGAGTACATCGTTCCAAAAACTCAGTATGCCTTTCTACAACTCATCCATTTGGAGGGTTTCACCACTTTGCAGATATAATCCTTTAGCTGATGCCAGACCATTTCGATAGGATTTAAGTCTGGTGATCTGTCATTGGAGGGGGAAAAGGGAAAAGAAATACATAGTAAACAGTGGGAAAAAATGAGACATGGTTACCGTACTTACTCCGCTGGCGTCTTCACCCAGTTGATACTGCAGGCAAGAATATGCGCAGTTGACGCGGTGTGCTTCGGATCGTTGTCCTGGTTGAAACGGTGACCATCTGGGAATTCACGTGTGATGTATTCCACAATCTCTGGCACTATTTGCTCTTGAAAAAAAAGCTTTATTCATGATTCGTGTAATAAGAAAAGAAAAGTGCTCAAAATAATGCACACGAGTACAGTACAGTGCATAAGGCAACAGCGTGTGAGTTTGGGCCTTATTTTACCATCAAAGATGACGATGCATCCTGGTCCACGCCTAGAGATGGCACCCCACACATGCATCTTCACTGGATGTTTTGGACGCGGCTTCATAGATATGCGTCCTTTTTTGTGGAATGCAAAGGTGGCAAATCTCTCCAGAGATACAGTAGACTCGTCAGTAAAGATGCAATCCTGATACGCTCTGTAATGACAAGGAATAATTTTATAGGTAAAGTACAGTTTATTAAACCACACTTTTCACCTCCTGTACTGCCAGTACTAACCTCACACGTCCATATTTCCATCCAATTCTGAGTCTCATCTTCTTAATGCTGGTCTCTGAAACGGTTAGATTGTGATTTTTCTGCAGAGTGTCTTTGACCCTTAAGGCACTCTTCTCATCATTCTCTTCACTTATTTTGTCAACCAGAACAGTTGTCTCCCTACAGTTTAAAGGAAAAACAACAATACGTTACAGTAGGCCACAAGTACAGGTACAGTACATAATTTATGCTCAGGCCTACAGTATGGCCAAATATATATATTACTTTAATATAATAGTTATACTGTATAAATATACAGCGATAATAATAATAGATAAATACTGTATAGAATAGTTATATAAATATACAGCGATAACAATATTGTACTGTATACAGGTATATATACAGTGTAACAGATATATACAGTACATAACATATATATAACAGATATAATATTAACGGTACTTTATGTGTGTGTGTGTGTGTGTGTGTCATAATGTGAGTAAACTGTGTACTGAAATGGGGGGTTGTGAGTGCATGAGTCATAATGAGTAATAGTGAAGCGAGTGACAATTACTTTACAGTATACATTAGTACAGTACTTACGCGATAGTTACCGTTGGTGTACTCTTGACTTTTTTGGTCTTACCGTGGGCATGATAGCTCACGGTTGCTGCTGGTACAACAAGGACAGAGGTACTTAGCCAGCGTTGAATATCCGCAATTCGTTGTCCTCTCGTGTACATCTCCTTAATTCTCATGCTGAGATCCTTAGAAATCTTTTTAACAGGCATCGCTGCTTGTAGAAAGAAATACAAGCACAAGAATGTATATTCAATGTTTAGTCGATGTGTATTCAATGTGCAGTGAATCCACAAAATGGATGGTGTATTTATACTTTAATGAGTCACATTAGAGTACGCCCAATTTTAACACCTGCACCTCGTCGCCATGCATAAAAGGTGACACACATTGCATAGCCTCCCACTCGATGATCTGTATCTGAACTTGCCGTTGTCCAGATACTGCATTGTGCCATCTGCTTCCATGGATCAACCCCCGGTTCTACGAATGCAGGAACCCGCTCGCCTCTGCCGCGCCTGTCATGCAGAAAAAACGAAAGACAGCAGCCGTTTCCAAGCCAAGGCCAAAGCGAAAGGCTAAGGCTAATAAAGAAAACCTTCTGACGACTCCAAAGGCTACAGGTAAGGCTTTAAAGAAGCCTTAGTACGTCAAGAACAAATTTGGTGATGTACACTCAAAGTAAAATAAATATATATACAAATGGTCCTCGAGGGCCGCAAACAGGCCCAGATTTCTTGATAACCTTGAAAACCGGGCCTGTTTGCGGCCCTCGGGCACTGGAACAAAACATTTACAAAAAATAAACAACAGTTGAACACTCACGCAAATGCGTACCCCACCAGATTGTCCTTCCATGGCCGATGCCTTGTATGGCGCAAAATGCCATTAATGCAGTCTCGAATGCCTTTCATTAAAGGATCTGTAATTGAAAAAAAGCGCCACAATTCCTCCAGAATAGTCTTACTTAAATTGTCAGGAAGCGCCTGTTTTTCGCGATTTCCTTCATAGTTCACTTTGTGGGGCCACTCGCAGTACATCAAGTAGGAGGCGTGGTGCTTAAAAATTAACAAGGCATACTTGTGGGGTACACCAGCACTCATCACCCTATACTTCTCCCTGAGTGCCGGTGGCAGATCGCGCAGGATGATGTCGGGCACCGTATCGATGCAAGCGAATGTAGGTTGGGTTCTGGAAGCGGGTGTTCTTCTGTGAGCGGGTGTGCTTGTGGCGGCGGGCGAGGGTAGGTTGTCTGGGAGCAAAGCTTTCCTCCTGTCTTCGTCGCCATGTTGCCTCCTGGTGTTGTCTTGATGGGGTTGTCATGTTATACTCCTCCTCAACGGCATACATGTACACAAAATTTTCTGGTGGAGAGGGTGCGCTTGGTGATGGAAGGTGGTCGAAGGTCCCATTCATCACATCCATGCCACCCTCCTGCTCCGGCGTCGGGGATACAGGGACATGAACACGAGCAAATTATGTATCCCTGCTATGTCAGTCTCTATCTTCTCCATCCGTAGATCCATCTTCTCCATCGTTGATCCATCTTCTGCATCCGTTGATCCATATTTAGCATCCGTTGATCCATATTTAGTATGGTCTCCAGAAGCAGATCTATCTTTACCAGCACAGTAGAGTTCCCGGGGATATCCACACTTAACCCATTCAGCATGCGGTCTAACGAGCTAGTTCTTGTGCATGGCATGCTGTGGACATCTGGGTGGATGGGTGCTACGGAGGATGAGATGGGGGTTCCATGGAGAGAAGCGGCAGCGTCGCCGAAGAAGGGTGGAGGAGGTGACCTGTGGATTTCCGGGAGAGGAGAAGCGGCAGCGTCGTCGATGAGGGATGGAGAAAGTGACCTCTGGATTTCTGGGCGAGAAGCGGCAGAGTCGTCTAAGCGCAAAGGAGAAAGTGACCCGTGGATTTCAGGGGCACCAGCGGCAGCGGCGCCGGAGAGCAGTGGTGAGGATGGCCTGTGGGTTTCCGAGAGGGCGGCGGCAGCGTCGATGACGAGTAGTGGAGAAGACGGGCTGAAGATATCTGGGAGAGCGGCGGCAGAATCGTCGAAGCGTATTGGAGGAAGTGGTCTTGTGGGTTCGATGGGTTGGCTGCCATTTGTTTTGTGTTGAGTGTACATCACCGTATTTCTTCTTGACATAATAAGGCTTACGTCTATTAAAACCCTTAGCCTTTGGGGTCAGCAGAAGGTTTTCTTTATTGGCCTTAGCCTGTCGCCTTTGGCTGTGGCGTGGAAACGGCTACCACCTTTCGCTTTTTCTGCATGACAGGCACGGCAGAGGCGAGTGGGTTCCTGCGTCCGTAGAATCGGGGTTGATCCATGGAAGCAGATGGCACAATGCAGTATCTGGACAAGGGCAAGTTCAGATAAAGATCATCAAGTGGTGGGCTATGCAAAGTGTGTAACCTTTTATGCATGGCGACGAAGTACAGGTGTTGAAAGTGGGCGTACTCAAATGTGAGTCATTAACGTATAAATACACCATCCAATTTGTGGATTCACTGCACATTGAATACACATCGACTAAACATTGAATATACATTCTTGTGTTTGTATTTCTTTCTACTTGCAGCAATGCCTGTTAAAAAGATTTCAAAGGATCTCAGCATGAGAATTAAGGAGATCTACACAAGCGGACACCGAATTGCAGATATCCAACGTTGGTTATCTGCTTCTGGCCTCGTTATGCCATCAACCACCGTGTGCTATCATGCACACGGAAAAACCAAACAACGCACGAGAACACCAACGGTAACTAACGCGTAAGTATATTTATATAACTATATAATACAGTAAATCTATCATTGTTTATATTGCTGCATATTAATAGAACAATATATTGTGTAGATCTACTGTATCTAATTTTACAGTTATTTCGGTATATTTATATAACCACAGTATATATATAGAGGCGCAGGGGCCTGTTACCCCCCTCTTGTTTTTTAATCCATGCTCTAATAAAGATTTTTTATAGCCCAGTCCAGCCTTTGCAACTTTTTGCTGCGTGATCGTGCCCGCTGATTCACCTTCTTCCTCGGTAGGGGTGATTTCTTCCTGTGTCTGCATACAGTGAGGAGCACACACACCCGGATGAAACAAGGACTTATGTGACTACTTTGTTACTATTATTCAAGTGGGAGCTACCCCAGGTTCACTGGTTTATCAAGTTGCTGGATTATTTAAGGGGTCTGGGTGGGTCTTAGGACTTCCCCCAGACAACCCTTCATATCCTTGCCAGACTGTGTTCCAACTAGGGGTTAATCTATACAGCTCCACACAGCACTTTATTACAATATCACATGATCCGGATGCAGCAATTTACTTCAACAAGTGGATACAATGCTCTGAAGCACTCGTTAATTGAGGAGACCTTACCTCAATATTCCTTTAGTATATATTGTATTGTATTGTATTGTATGTCTTTATTTCTATAGCGCCATTAATGTACATAGCGCTTCACAGTAGTAATACATGTGGTAATCAAATAAATAACAGATAATATAAATAACAGATCATGGGAATAAGTGCTTTAGACATAAACGTAACATTAAGGAAGAGGAGTCCCTGCCCCGAGGAGCTTACAGTCTAATTGGTAGGTAGGGAGAATGTACAGAGACAGTAGGAGGGAGTTCTGGTAAGTGCATCTGCAGGGGGCCAAGCTTTATGTATCATGTGTACAGAATATCCACAGTGCTATTCAGATGCTTCTTTAAGCAAGTGTGTCTTAAGTTGGGTCTTAAAGGTGGATAGAGAGGGTGTTAGTCGGGTACTGAGGGGAAGGCATTCCAGAGGTGTGGGGCAGTCAGTCAGAAAGGTTTAAGGCGGGAGAGGGCTTTAGATACAAAGGGGGTAGAAAGAAGACATCCTTGAGCAGAACGCAAGAGTCGGGATGGTGCATAGCGAGAAATTAGGGCTGAGATGTAAGGAGGGGCAGAATAATGTAAAGCTTTAAAAGTGAGGAGAAGAATGGAGTGTGAGATGTGGGATATGATCGGAAGCCAGGAGAGGGATTTCATGAGGGGAGATGCTGAGACAGATCTAGGAAAGAGTAGAGTGATTCTGGCAGCAGCATTTAGGATAGATTGTAGGGGAGACAGGTGAGAGGCAGGAAGGCCGGACAGCAGGAGGTTACAGTAATCAAGATGGGAGAGAATGAGGGCCTGAGTCAGAGTTTTAGCAGTGGAGCAACAGAGGAAAGGGCGTATCTTTGTTATATTGCGGAGGAAAAAGCGACAGGTTTTAGAAATGTTTTGAATGTGAGGGGCGAATGTGAGAGAGGAGTCGAGTGTTACCCCTAGGCAGCGTGCTTGGGCTACTGGGGGAATGATTGTAGTTCCAACAGTAATGTGGAAGGAGGTAGTAGGGCCAGGTTAGGGAGGAAGTATGAGGAGCTCTGTTTTAGCCATGTTGAGTTTAAGGCGGGGAAGGGCCATCCAGGATGATATAGCAGAGAGACATTCAGAAACTTTGGTTTGTAGAACAGGTGTAAGGTCGGGTGTTGAAAAGTATATTTGTGTGTCGTCAGCATAGAGGTGATATTTAAAACCAAATGATGTTATTAGGTCACCTAGAGAGAGTGTGTACAGAAAAAAGAGAAGAGGTCCCAGGACAGAGCCCTGGGGTACCCCCACAGAGAGATCAATAGAGGAGGAGGAGGTGTTAGCAGAAGAGACACTGAAAGTACGATGGGAGAGGTAGGATGAGATCCGGGATAGAGCTTTGTTCCGAATACCAAGAGTATGGAGAATATGAAGGAGAAGAGGGTGGTCCACGGTGTCAAATGCTGCAGAGAGGTCGAGTAATATGAGTAGAGTGTAATGACCTCTGTCTTTGTCAGCATGGAGGTCGTCAGTTATTTTAGTGAGGGCTGTTTCCGTCGAGTGAGCAGTGCGGAAGCCAGATTGTAGAGGGTCTAGGAGAGAAGAGGTGTTGAGAAAATGGAGCAAGCGAGAGAATACAAGACGTTCAAGGAGTTTAGAGGCAAAAGGCAGGAGGGAGACAGGTCGATAGTTAGAAAGACAGATAGGGTCAAGCTTGCTGTTTTTGAGTAATGGTATGACTGTTGCATGTTTTAAGGATGATGGAAAGGTTCCAGAGCAGAGGGAGGAGTTAAAAATGTGTGTGAGCGTAGGGATTATAGTTGAGCAAGAGGTTTTAGGAGATGGGAGGGAATGGGGTCAAGAGGGCAAGTGGTAGAGGGAGAAGAGGTGATCAACAGCGACACATCCTCCTCTGAGACAGTGGAAAAGAGTCAAGGAAGGCAGAAGGAGAGTTAGGAAGAGGTGTAGGATGGGAGGAAGAAACAGAGGGGATGTTCTGCGTATGGATTGCACCTTTTCCTTAAAATAGTCAGCAAAGTCCTGAGCGGAGATGGAGGAAGGAGAGGCAGCTGAGGGTGGTTTGAGTAGAGAATCAAAGACAGAGAACAGTCGGCGTGGGTTAGACTTGTGCATGTTGATTAGTGCTGAAAAGTAGGCTTGTTTAGCTTGCGAGAGGGCAGAGTTGAAACAGGATAGCATAAATTTGTAGTGAAGGAAGTCTGCGATAGTGTGAGTTTTCCTCCAGAGGCGTTCAGAGGAACGAGTGGAGGAACGCAGCATGCGTGTGTGGGAATTTAGCCAGGGTCTAGGATTAGAAGGGCAAGTGCGGCAGAGAGAAAGCGGGGCATGTAGATCAAGAGACGAGGTCAAGACAGAGTTGTAGTTCTGTTTATATTGCTGCATATTTATAGAACAATATATTGTGTAGATCTACTGTTTCTAATTTTATAGTTATTTTGGTATATTTATATAACAACAGTATATATATTGTTTATATTGCTGCATATTTATAGAACAATAAATTGTGTAGATCTACTGTATATAATTTTATAGTTATTTCGGTATATTTATATAACCACAGTAGATATATTGTGTATATTGCTGCATATTTATAGTCACAATATATTGTGTAGATCTATCTAATTTTATAGTTATTTCTGTATATTTTTATAACAACAGTATATATATTGTTTATATTGCTGCATATTAATTAATTAATACCGGATTGATGTTTTTCTGTACATTGTAGGGAGACAACTCTTCTGGTCGACAAAATAAGTGAGGAGAATGATGAGAAGAGTGCATTAAGGGTCAAATACACTATGCAGGAAAATCACAATCCGAGACCAGCATAAAGAAGATGAGACGCAGAATTTGATGGAAATATGTACGTGTGAGTTTTGTACTGGACAGTAAAGGAGGTAAAAGTGTTGTTTAAGAAACTGTACTGTACCTCTAAAATTATTTATTCCTTGTCATTACAGAGCGTACCCCATGATAAGGGACGTTAACAAAATCAAGTGAGTGGTCCAGGCCAGGCATGATAGACAGTGGAGAAACTTTCCAGGATTGCATCTTCACTGACGAGTCTACTGTTTCGCTGGAGAGATTTGCCACCTTTGCATTCCACAAAAAAGGTCACATATCTATGAAGCTGCGTCCAAAACACCAAGTGAAGATGCATGTGTGGGGTGCCATCTCTAGGCGTGGACCAGGATGCATTGTCATCTTTGAAGGTAAAATAAGTCACACGCTTTTCCTTATGCACTGTACTGTACTAGTGTGCAGTTTTTTGAGCACTTTTCTTATCTTGTTATAAGAATCATGAATAAAACTTTCCTCCAAGACAAAATTGTGCCTGAGATTGTGGAATACATCACACGTGAGTTCCCGGATGGTCACCGTTTCTACCAGGACAACGATCCGAAGCACACTGCGTGAACAGCGCATATCCTTGAGCGCGGTATCAACTGGGTGAAGACGCCAACGGAGTAAGTGCGGTAACCGTGTCTCATTTTTTCCCACTGTTTTTACTGTGTACTGTATCTCTTAAACTACTTGTCCGTTTTTTCCAATGACAGATCGCCAGACTTCAATCCGATCGAAATGGTCTGGCATCAGCTGAAGACCATATCCAAAAAGTCGTGAAACCCTCCAAAAAGGATGAGTTGGCGCAAGGCATACTGAGTTTTTGGAACGATGTACTCACCGTGGAACGCTGCAATAAATATATTGACCATATTGCGACTGTGTTGCCCATTGTGATCGCGTGTAATGGGCAAGCATCAGGAAGGTAGTATGGTATACTGAAGTACTGTACTGTAGTATTGTAAGTACAGTATGATACAGGTAAGTATGGCACAGATTTTTTCTTTCCTAGTAGTCAGAGTATACAGTAGTTCCAGTATAGACTAGTTTGACAGTGCTACGGTAACTGCATACTGTAGTCCAATATGGAGTAGCTGTACAGTACACAATGCCATAATACACCTACAGTACAGTAACTGCTCAATTTATTTATTTCCAGAGAGAGCAGCACCAGCAATCTGGTTACAAAGTATTTAACAGTAGTCAGAGTATACAGTAGTTCCAGTTTTGACTTGTTTAACAGTACTACACAGCACACAATGCCATAATACAGTATGCACATAACTGCACTACAGTGCTAGCAGCGTACTGTAGTCCAATATGGAGTAGCTACAGTATACAGTACACAATGCCATAATATAGTACAGTATGCACCTAACTGCTCAATTTCTTTCTTTCCAGAGAGAGCAGCACCAGCCATCTGGTTCCAAACTATTTAACAGTAGTCACAGTATACAGTAGTTCCAGTATAGACTAGTTTAACAGTACTACACAGCACACAATGCCATAATACAGTATGCACATAACTGCACTAATTTTTTGTTTTCTTGTCTTTTCAGGAAAAAAGGATGGACTGGGAGAGAGGGGGATGTCGTGTACAGTCTGTGAACTGTTTGTACAGTTAAGGGTACAGTATCTAAACTGCAGTAATGATGTACACAAAACCTCTCCTCTCTCAATGAACTACTGTACTGTACACAGAATGAGGACGAAGATAAAGACGGAAAAAATGATATTATATATATATATTATTATATATTATTAATTAATATTATTATCAATGTGCATTATTCATGTTTATCCACCGGCCCTCAATTTCCATCTGACAGAAGAACTTAATAAAGACTGCATTATGTATTATTCATGATTATTTTTATATTTGTTTTTTTTGGTTCCTGATAAAATAAAATAAATATTTATTTACATTCTTGATAATCATAATCATTGACAACAACCCCCCCCCCACACACACACACACACATATACAGTACACCAAAGAAAAAGAATGAATGACAAAACAACATGAATCAGTTAATGGTTTTTTTAACTATCTATTTTCACAATGCTGTGCAAAGCAGATTTACATATCAAATTCAAAGCCTCAAAGGGTTGGAGGGGGGGGGGGGGTTGGGTGAGTCATGCGCAGTAATCAGCTAGCTCCCATCTCAAAGAGGATTACACGCAGGCGCAGTGAGGTGACGCTCGGCTAGGGACGGATTAAGACACAATGGCAAGCTTCAGAAAATGAATGAATCTGTAGAGGTGTCTGTCGATAAGAGTTTCAAATCCTTGAGCGAGCCTTGTGTGTGTGCGTGGGGGAGGGGGGTACAGGGTACAGCTGCATGAAGTTCAAAGAAAATGACATACTGTAATTTCAAAAGGCAGTCCATCATAATAATATGATCCCTACACTCCCAAATACAGTACTGTACATAAAAAGCACACAAATCAACCATGTGCAGTCAAACGCACAGGGTCGCAGTCAAAATCTACATCACAGATTGAATATCGTAATATCAAGATGGTTTTTGCAGGCTTGTGGAGAAAATAAAAATAAAAAATGAGGAGGAAAAAAAATCTTTTTTTTTGGTCACTCACTCAAGCAAGCAGTGGTGAATTTACAAGCGCATGCGCAGTAATCAACTAGCTCCCATCCCAAAGAGGATAACACGCAGGCGCATAGAGAGGTGATGCTCTGCTAGGGACGGATTAAAAACACAATGGCAAGCGTTTTATATTTATTTTTTTGTTCCTGATAAAATAAAATAAATATTTATTTACATTCTTGATAATCATAATCATTGACAACAACTCCCCCCCTCCCACATACACATACAGTACACCAAAGAAAAAGAATGAATGACAAAAAAACATGAATCAGTTAATGGTTTTTATAACTCTCCATTTTCACAATGCTGTGCAAAGCAGATTTACATATCAAATTCGAGAAGGGATTTTCCAAAGCGTTACCGTAAACAAAGCCTCAAAGGGTTGGAGGGGGGGGGGGGGGGTTGGGTGAGTCATGCGCAGTAATCAGCTAGCTCCCATCTCAAAGAGGATTACACGTAGGCGCAGTGAGATGACTCTCGGCTAGGGACGGATTAAGACACAATAGCAAGCTTCAGAAAATGAATGACTCTGTAGAGGTGTCTGTCGATAAGAGTTTCAAATCCTTGAGCGAGCCTTGTGTGTGTGCGTGGGGGAGGGGGGTACAGGGTACAGCTGCATGAAGTTCAAAGAAAATGACATACTGTAATTTCAAAAGGCAGTCCATCATAATAATATGATCCCTACACTCCCAAATACAGTACTGTACATAAAAAGCACACAAATCAACCATGTGCAGTCAAACGCACAGGGTCGCAGTCAAAATCTACATCACAGATTGAATATCGTAATATCAAGATGGTTTTTGCAGGCTTGTGGAGAAAATAAAAATAAAAAATGAGGAGGAAAAAAAATCTTTTTTTTTGGTCACTCACTCAAGCAAGCAGTGGTGAATTTACAAGCGCATGCGCAGTAATCAACTAGCTCCCATCCCAAAGAGGATAACACGCAGGCGCATAGAGAGGTGATGCTCTGCTAGGGACGGATTAAAAACACAATGGCAAGCGTTTTATATTTATTTTTTTGTTCCTGATAAAATAAAATAAATATTTATTTACATTCTTGATAATCATAATCATTGACAACAACTCCCCCCCCCCCACATACACATACAGTACACCAAAGAAAAAGAATGAATGACAAAAAAACATGAATCAGTTAATGGTTTTTATAACTCTCCATTTTCACAATGCTGTGCAAAGCAGATTTACATATAAAATTCGAGAAGGGATTTTCCAAAGCGTTACCGTAAACAAAGCCTCAAAGGGTTGGAGGGGGGGGGGTTGGGTGAGTCATGCGCAGTAATCAGCTAGCTCCCATCTCAAAGAGGATTACACGTAGGCGCAGTGAGATGACTCTCGGCTAGGGACGGATTAAGACACAATAGCAAGCTTCAGAAAATGAATGACTCTGTAGAGGTGTCTGTCGATAAGAGTTTCAAATCCTTGAGCGAGCCTTGTGTGTGTGCGTGGGGGAGGGGGGTACAGGGTACAGCTGCATGAAGTTATAAGAAAATGACTTACTATAATTTCAAAAGGCAGTTCATCATAATAATATGATCCCTACACTCCCAAATACAGTACTGTACATAAAAAGCACACAAATCAACCATGTGCAGTCAAACGCACAGGGTCGCAGTCAAAATCTACATCACAGATTGAATATCGTAATATCAAGATGGTTTTTGCAGGCTTGTGGAGAAAAAATAAAAATTAAAAATGAGGAGAATTTTTTATTTTTTTTGTCACTCACTCAAGCAAGCAGTGGTGGGTGAAGTTACAGGCCAAAGGACTTAATGCGGACATGGGTTTTCTCACACCCTATCAAAATTGTTTGTAATTATCCTGCTTGCCTCAATTCTTATCCACACTTTCTCTCCCCCCAGCATCCCTCCCCCTCCCCACCTTTCTTTGTCACTGTCCCCTGGCTTCAAACACTTTTAACACCCTACCTTATCTACAGTACATATCTGTTATTTTGTTTTCCCTCTCTACACTGTTTTAGCCATTGAATACTTTGTATATCAGTATTGCGGACCTGAAGAAGAGAGGATAACTCTCGAAAGCTTGTCCTATGACATAAATTGTTAGTCCAATAAAAAAAGGTATCACCTAATACTGAAGAACTCATTTATTCTGCACTATATATATATATATCTATATATATATATAAATATATATATATATATATATATATATAGATATATATATATCTATATATATATATATGTGTGTGTATATATATAGTTGCATGATAAAGCTACTGTACAAATGAATGGGTGAAGGGTGGGTATCGGGCCAGGGTGGCTTAACCCCTTAATTACCTTTGCGGTTATTATCCGATAAGGTGATTAAGGGGTTAATTGATATCTGAATGTAATTGCAATGTATTGGCTATGTATTTTGTTGGCAATGGAGGACAAGCCGGGGGCTTCTTATTGATGAGGTCAGTAGAACTTTATTTATGTTATTATGCTAGTTGATGTGTTTAATAATGGGCAAATAATGTATTATCCATATCTGGATAATAGTTATTTGGCACATTATTGTACTGTATGTGTTGGGGGGGGGGATGTATGTATTGAATGTATAGGTCAGGTTTATTTATTTTACATTGTGAGTGATAGTGATTATAAGGCGCTAACAACTTAAAAAATAGTGATGGTGTACAGGTTAATAGTGCAATAAACAATAAAATATGTGCTCAATATATAATAAATCCCTGCTCAAACCCTCTGGTAGAACCTGTTTCCCGGGTGCCAAGTAGAATGATATGTTTCAGACAATCCAGGAGGAGCAAAATATGGGGACACACTCCTGACGAAGCCATTGACAGCTTGTAAGAGCTGGGCGAAACGCGTTGAGTGGTGTTTTGGTCTAGTGAGGGATCCGTAGCTGCACCATCCACTGAGCAGTGACGTCACACGCACCGGAGGAGACACAGAGTCCAGAGTCCCAGGTTGCAGACGGAGGAGATCCAGAGCCAGAGAGGAGGCGGTGAGAACGACGGAGTAGCCCCTAGATTCACTATATATGTGAAAAATGCGATTTTAATTTTGGCACAGTGTAAGTGCACATTTTATATGCCTAATACCTTTTATAAAGTCAATTCAAAGACAGATCGCGCTATGTAGTTCTGTTTCTTCCTCTGCATGTGCATCTACCATTCTGATGAGACGAGCCTGGAGGGAGTCACACAGTATACAGCATTCACCTGGGGTGGCAGCCCAATCTGCCAACTGCTTATATACCACTAACATCTTGTGAGTAGATTAACCAGTAGAGCCAAGACACTGACATCATATTGGATTTTAGTCTCAACGTCTGCACTTAAATCTGCACTGTTTTTTGTTTCCTTATTTTTTTTACATACAGGGTTGGTTCCTTTGGTCTGCGAGAGACCTCTGGAGACCACCTGAGGTATCCTCGGGCTTTTCACGGGTATCAGGCTGCGTGATCCACGGGGGACACCTGCGGGGAAGAACCAGTGGCCCCACATCCTCAAATCTCCCCAGCACCCCTCATCATCCTCATATCTCCCCCAGCGCTCATCATCTTCATATCTCTCCCCCAGCACGCCTCATCCTCATAGCTCCCCCTGCACCCCTCATCAACCTTTGTGAGACTCACCCTTTATCTCACATCCCCATCTCTCCCCCTCACCCATACACAATACTCCCCCTCCACATAACATACAATACCCCCCTGCAGACCACACACATCTCACCCCCTGCACCTCACCCGCCTGCACCTCACATCACACCCCTGCACCTCACATCACCCCCTGCACCTCACCTCATCCCACTACACCTCCCCCTGCACCTCACCTCCCCCCCAACTCTCTCTCCTGCACCTCACATCACCCCACTTCACCTCAACCCTGCACCTCACCTCCCACCTCACCTCCCCCCACTGCAACTCACCACACTCACTCCCCTGCACCTCACCTCCCCCCTGCACCTCACCTCACCCTCCCCCTGCACCTCACCTCACATTACTCCACTACACCTCCCCCCTGCACCTCACCTCCCCCTGCACCTCACCTCACTCACTCACTCCCCAGCACCTCACCTCCCCCCCGCACCTCACCTCAGTCCCCTGAACCTCACCTCCCCCCTGCACCTCACATCACTCCCCTGCACCTCACATCACTCCCCTGCACCTCACATCACCTCCCCTCCCCCCCTTGCACCTCACCTCCCCCCAACGGCACCTCATGGTGGCAAAGCAGGCAGGAATAACACACTCGTGCAGTCCTGAGAGCAGGCTCGAGGAGGAGGAGGAGGAGAGTGGGCTCGCAGCTCCCGGGCGGGAGAGGAGGGGGCTCGCGGCTCCCGGGTTGAAGAGAAGGGGCTCACGGCTTCCAGGTGGGAGAGGAGGAGGCTCGCGGCTGCCAGGCGGGAGAGGAGGGGGCTCGCGGCTCCCGGGTTGGAGAGGGGGGGAGCGGCTCCAGGGCGGGAGAGGAGGGGGAGAGCGGCTCGCGGCCAGGAGAGGAGGGGGAGAGCGGCTTGCGGCCAGGAGAGGAGGGGGGGAGAGCTGCTCGCGGGCAGGAGAGCAGGCTCAGGAGAGAGGTGGATGGGGAAAGCCACCGTGGGCCGCACAAAGAGTGCAGGCAGGCCGTATGAGGCCCGGGGGCCGCGTATTGTGCAGGCCTGGTCAAGGGGAACTGCTGTTACTGCTACTTGTTCCTCGTCTGCTACTTCTTCTTTTTTAAGGAAATCCCAGAGCGAGTATGTACAGAAGGAGAAGACATACCCACTTTGGGACAAACAACAGAATTATCACGGGTTGAAACTGGATCTTAACCGGAGAAGAAAACGAAGTTAAGAGGAACAAGAGCAGGGCAGCGCTGCCATAGAGCGAAGAGAAATAAAATATTAAGTGAAGAACCACACAAGTATGGAATATTTAATTTATCATCGCATACATTTTCTTCTCATCAAATCTCGCTTTTGGCAAAGGGCTTATCGTTTTCCCCAATTACAAAACCTGATAAGTTCGAATTATTTATGGATTTAAATACATTAATCTGTAAAATTACTTTAAAGAGATACTTTATTATGAAGAATCTCAGGGAAGTACCTGAACCTGATTTCAATACCTAGGAGGTAGCATGTATACAGGCCTTAACATCAATATTAATATATTCTAATCCCATAACAAGTTTATATAACTCTGGTCTAATGCAGGGAGGATTTTCTGTAGAGTCCATTCAAGCTGAAACATTTGGTGTTGATATGGTTGATGTGTCACAATTTACTATTCACCCATCATTTCCTGTGGATGATCAGTTATTAAGTGTTCACCATTTCGGCCCAAATCTCTTTTTTCCCCCTACTAGTCGAAGGGTAGTTACATTGAGACATTTTATACCATGGTCCTCCAAGATTTGGAGAAATTATTTTCTAGACCGATGGTTAAGAGAAATATATCTCGTCTTGAATCAGCAGCCCTGAGGGAGTTTAGGGACCAGGACCAAATTGTTATTCGCCAGGCTGATAAGGGAGGTGGTATTTTGGTTCAGGATAGGGTGGTATACGTGCAGGAAGCTCATTGTGTACTGCAGAATGAAACATTTGATCAGACTTTGATTGATGATCCTACTAGTGATTATCAATTATTATATCAGAACCATCTTGTGGAGGCGAGAGACAAACATTTCATTACTTTGCCTGAGTATAAAAAATTCCTGTACGTAGAGCACCCAATGATTCCTATCTATTACCACTTCCCTAAAATTCACAAGAGTCTGGCATGTCCACCGGAGCGGCCAATTGTTTTGAGGGTAGTCGATGACATCCAGCGTGTCCCAATTAGTAGATTATTATCTACAGCCGTATGTCACCTCACTCAGATCTTATCTGAGGTACTCGCTGCATGTCATCGACTCCATAAAAGACATCCAGTGGAGATCTATTTATCTTTGGGCCACCTGCGATGTTTCTTCTTTATATACCTATATAGAGCATCACAGGGGTGTGGATGCAGTAAATTACTTTGTGGATAGGGATGTGTCATTACACCCAGACCAAAGGATTTTTTTTTCTAGCATCAATTTTATTTTACAGCACATCTACTTCTTATTTGAAAAAAACTTTTTATTTACCGATTTGTGGAACGGCCATGGGAACACGGTACGCCCCCAGCTATGCAAACCTATACATGGGGTTGTGGGAGGACCTTCATGTGTGGGCTAATTCTAGGCTGGGGGCGGGCTTGATGTTCTATGGCCGTTTCATTGATAATATCATCCTCATTTGGGATGGTGAGGAACAGGAATTATCTGTGATTCTCCAGACGTTCAATGAGAATGGACCCTGAACTATTCACTGTGTGAAGGGGATAGTCAAATTTATACTAGAACTAATTTCTAGTTACTGTCAATAGCTATGTGCTTGCATCAAGCATTAGCACACAAAATTATTAGACAATATACTGTACCTAGAAGTCAGTTTTACAGGATATAAAGAAACTGTACCTCACAGGGCCAAGAGTTAGTAACGAAATTCCTTGAAAAAGGTTATAATAAGGTTATAATAAGGAATTAGTATTAAGTACATTTAATGAAGTAAGAAAAATTGACGGGAATAGTCTCCTAACAAAATCCAAGATTAGACATGAATTAAGAGATTTTCCAGATGGTACCTTATGTGAAGATAACTAAGCAGTGGGACAAAATCAAGATAACTGCCCTAGGTTTATTACCAAATATATTATCAGACTGCCTAAACAATAAAAGGGGGTTAACTGTAGGTAAACATTGGAACATTTTAAAGAGTGATCCTATATTAGGATCATCTTTACCATTGGTTATACATGTTACTTATAAACATGCTAAGAAAATGAAAAATATTCTAGCACCTTTTAAACTCAGGGATATTAATAGTGACCAATCTCTAAAAAGTAATCTATATCACGGCAATCATGCTTTTGGGCGTAAATGTTAACATATAAACACATGGTTGTCAGTAATGCTTTCCGTTCTTTTTCAAATGGAAAAGAACATGATGTTAAAGGGAGAATCAAGTGCCTTTCGACATCTGTAGTTTATCTTATATCATGTTCCTGTGGCCCACAATATGTGGGTAGAACGATTTGTGCTGTCAGTACAAGATTTCTGTAGCATAGAAGGAACCTTAATAATGGGAATCAGTCTCACAGCCTGTCTAAACATTTTTCAAACAAACATAAAAATACTCTTCTTCTATGAGTATTATGGGGTTGAAACATATTCCCTTGTCAGTATTGGGTGGTGATAGATTCAGGAGGCTCTGTCTTCGAGAGACCTTCTAGATCTACAGTACACACTGGATAATCTGTCGCCCAAGGGTTTTAACGAGAATATTGACACCAGTACGTTGATTTAGCTCTATTTCTTTTTCTCAGGTGGTTACCCCCACTTTTTCTTATCTAAATCATCCATATTTTATCTTTTATAGAGATATTCAGATTTTAGCAAGAAAATGCAATATATAATTATATATTTGTATATCATATGTATTTTGGATAGATTTGGAATATGTATCTAATGAAAGCATTTTGGAATTAGTACTGTATGATTATTGTTGCAATTGTATTTTGGATGTTTTATTATGTGTCTGGTATAGTAGATTGACACAAATGTAATGTATTATATGTATATTATATTATATATCATATGTCGTCATTATCTTCTAGCTAGACACGTTTTAACAACTTTTATTTCTGATTATGTCATTATTATCATGTAATTTGAACATTAATAACAAGTCTCTGCATGTATGTTGTTATTGCAGATCTAAGTGTTTGTTTTATATTTATCCTTATATGTTTTTCCAATAGCAGACACTCTCTTTTCTAGCCCAATGGGTTAATATTGGATGTCCAATTAATTCATGGTATTTTTTTGCTATTTAGTGCATTCATTCTTTAACTTAGCTTGCGTGTACTGACTAATCTGTGTGGTTGATTTGAAGTGCTAGTTGTTTAAAGTGTGTGCAGTTAGAACCAGAAGCAGTTTGAACAAGGAAGCGGTTAAACAAGGTATAGTTTTTTGAAGTACAGTTTACTGAACCGAACAGTTTGTTGTCTCCCGGGTGCTCGGGTTCGGCACATTGCGGATCGGGTAGATAGATTGTTGGAGGGGGGGGGGGCTGGGATTGACCCGGCGGTCTTGGTACACGTTGGCACCAATGACAAAGTTAGAGAAAGATGGAGGGTCCTAAAAAATTATTACAGGGACCTAGGCCAAAAGCTTAAGGCAAGGACCTTCAAGGTAGTATTTTCTGAAATACTACAAGTGCCATGCGCTACCGCAGGGAGACAGTCAGAGATCAAGGAGGTTAATGCATGGCTAAGAAAGTGGTGCAGGAAGGAGGGGTTTGGGTTTTTAGAGCACTGGGACTCCTTTTCTGAGAGGTGCCATCTATATTCTAGGGACGGATTGCACCTCAATGAAGAAGGATCTTCTGTGCTAGGGGGGAGAATGCTAAAAAGGTTGGAGGAGATTTTAAACTAGGATGAAGGGGGGAGGGGAATGAAACAGATAATGAACTAAATGGAATTGATGAGGATACAAGGTGGTATGGAGGTAGAATTGGGGCAAGTGTGAATTTGACAAGCAGTGAGACACCCATAGTAAATACAGATAATACTAGAAAACTTCTAAAGACTAAACCAAGTGGGAGCAGAAAGGAAGGAGCAGATAAGATAATAGTACAGGCTGAAAAAAAACTTAAATGCATGCTTGCTAATGCAAGAAGCCTGACAGATAAAATGGGGGAGCTTGAATTAATAACTGCAAGGGAGCAGTATGATATCATAGGCATTACTGAAACATGGTGGGATGAAACTCATGACTGGACAGTTAATTTAGAGGGTTATTCTCTTTTTCAGAAGGATCGAACAAATAGAAGGGGAGGTGGAGTATGTTTGTATGTTAAACCGAATCTAAAACCTATTATAAGGGATGATGTCTATGAAGGGAATGATGAAAATGTAGAGACTTTGTGGATAGAAATTAGCAGTGGAGATAAAAGTATAAAGAAAATGTTTGTGGGAATATGCTATAAACCACCAAATATCTGTGAGATTGAGGAAGCTAAAATAATTTTGCAAATGGAGAAGGCATCAAAACTGGGTCATGTTTGCATAATGGGGGATTTTAATTATCCAGACACAGACTGCGGCAATGAGATTAGCGTTACAATAAAAGGAAACAGGTTTTTGGGGGTGCTTAAAGACAATTATATGACCCAAATTATTGAGGAACCAACCAGGAGAGGGGCAGTTCTGGATTTGGTCATATCAAACAATGTAGAAGTAATAACAAATATTCAAGTCCTGGAACATTTGGGTAACAGTGATCATAACATGGTCTCATTTGAAATAAATTATCAAAAAACAAATTACTTGGGTTTAACAAAGACCTTAAACTTTAGAAAGGCAGGTTTTAATAACTGAGGTCTAATCTAGTAGCAATACAATGGGATGATGTTCTTGCAGGGAAAATGTAGAAGATAAATGGGCAGTCTTTAAAACATTGTTAGAAAAGCACACTTATCAGTGTATACACTTGGGTAATAAGTATAAAAGAAATAAGTCAAAACCAATGTGGCTAAATAAACAGGTAGGGGAGGAAATGGACACAAAGAGGAAGGCGTTTAGATTCTTTACGTCAGAAGGGACGGAGACATTGTATCAGAATTATAAGGAATGTAACAAAAATTGCAAAAGGACAATCAAATTAGCAAAAATGGATAATGAAAAAAAGATTGCAATAGAAAGTAAGGTCTACCCTAAAAAGTTCTTTAAGTACCTTAATAACAAAAAATGAGAAACTAAAATATAGGACCCTTTCAGTGTGATATGGGTAGGCAGATTATTGGAGATAAGGAAAAAGCAGAGGTATTAAACAAATTCTTTGCCACTGTGTTTACCAGGGAAGAATCAAGTTCAATAGTAGTGCCGCAGGAGGAAGCCTCAACCTCCATATTTATGAACAATTGGTTAACTGAGGAAGAAGTTAATAAGCGACTTGAAAAAATTAAAGTAAATAAGGCACCTGGCCCCGATGGCATACATCCAAGAGTTCTCAAGAAGTTAAGCTCAGTAATAGCAAAACCATTATATTTAATATTCAAAGACTCCATTTCCACTGCCTCCGTACCACAAGAGTGGCATAAAGCAGATATAGTGCCTATATTTAAAAAGGGAGCTAGATCACAACCGGGAAATTACAGACCTGTAAGTCTGACTTCAATAGTAGGGAAACTACTGGAAGGTTTAATACGGGATAATATTCAGGAATACCTACTGTTCCGGCCAGCTTTATTCTAAAGCTTGCCGGGATAAATGTGGGGCTTTTCTCTGATTTGAACGGAGTTTCCCGCAGTTTCCCGCGCGGCGGCCGCTTCAAAAGATAAGCGCTAATGGTGCTTATCATTGAAAGCGTCCGAGGCGCGGGAAACCGGCCGAAAACAGCCGAAAACAGCCGCGCACCGTTCGCGGGTTAAAAATTCCCATGGTGGCAGCCGCTTTAGAATAAAGCTGGCCACCACTGTAATGGAAAACAAAATTATTAGTAATAGTCAGCATGGATTTATGAAGGATAGATCATGCCAAACTAACCTTATTTGTTTCTTTGAGGAGGTAAGTAGGAATTTAGACCAGGATAATGCAGTTGATGTGGTCTACTTAGATTTTGCAAAGGCTTTTGATACGGTTTCACACAAGAGTTGGTGTACAAAATAAAGAAAATTGCACTCAGTCATAATATATGCACTTGGATTGAAAACTGGTTAAAGGACAGACAACAGAGGGTTGTCATAAATTGAACTTTTTCAGGTTGGGCTAAAGTCGTGAGTGTAGTACCTCAGTGATCGGTACTGGGACCCCTGCTTTTTAACTTGTTTATTAATGACCTTGAGGTTGGGATCGAGAGCAAAGTCTCCAACTTTGCTGATGATACTAAAGTGTGTAAGGTAATAGAATCAGAGCAGGATGTAATTTCTCTTCAGAAGGACTTGGAGAGACTGGAAACTTGGGCAGGTAAATGGCAGATGAGGTTTAATACAGATAAATGTAAGGTTATGCATTTGGGATGCAAGAATAAAAAGGCTACTTACAAATTAAATGGAGATATATTGGGGGAATCCTTGATGGAGAAGGATTTAGGAGTGCTTGTAGACAGCAGGCTTAGCAATAGTGCCCAATGTCATGCAGTAGCTGCAAAGGCAAACAAGATCTTATCTTGCATCAAACGGGCAATGGATGGAAGGGAAGTAAACATAATTATGCCCCTTTACAAAGCATTAGTAAGACCACACCTTGAATATGGAGTACAATTTTGGGCACCAATCCTAAGAAAAGACATTATGGAACTAGAGAGAGTGCAGAGAAGAGCCACCAAATTAATAAAGGGGATGGAAATTCTAACTTATGAGGAGAGGCTAGCTAAATTTGATTTATTTACATTAGAAAAAAGGCGTTTAAGAGGGGATATGATAACTATATACAGTACAAATATATTGTACAAGGAGCTTTCAAAAGAACTATTCATCCCACGGGCAGTACAAAGGACTCGGGGCCATCCCTTGAGGTTGGAGGAAAGGAAATATCACAGCAACAAAGGAAAGGGTTCTTTACAGTAAGGGCAGTTAAAATGTGGAATTCATTACCCATGGAGACTGTGATGGCAGATACAATAGATTTGTTCAAAAAAAAGGTTGACATCTTTTTAGATGGGAAAGGTATACAGGGATATACCAAATAAATATAAATGGGAAGGATGTTGATCCAGGGATTAATCCGATTGCCAATTCTTGGAGTCAGGAAGGAATTCATTTTTCCCCTAAATAGGGTTTTTTGTTTGCCTTCCTCTGGATCAATAAGTAAGTATAGATAGGATAAAGTATCTGTTGTCTAAATTTAACATAGGTTGAACTTGATGGACCTACGTCTTTTTTCAACCTCATCTACTATGTAACTATGTAACTATGTAACCCCTAATGAAGTCAAAAGCATACAGCGACAAAACGCATGGGGTTGCACCATAGGACTGTGGCACTATCCAGGAGCTGAGTTGAATGACACCAAGCAGGGGAACTGAAAACGGTATTGTGAGTCTGCAGAGGGGATTCAGTGCAGACGTGCACTCTCAGAGTCTGTCCGGTATCAGAAGCAGAAGCGTGTCTACACTATACACGACAGCACAAGCTGTCTCGGAAGTGTCTCAACAAACGGAATTATATTGATACCTGATGAATGGTTTATCCCAATGTCCTATGTGCTCATTCTATTTCATTTTTGTAAGTGTCTGTAATCCACATATTTTTTGTGATTTTTATAAAAACTTACTTTACAATTATACGCGATGGGCCTATAACCTTTTGAGCCCTGCTGACCTTCTTTGTATTATATATATGTAATGGTGTTTCCCCCCCTCCAATCTCAGATAGGGGCCATTACAGGGTGTGTGGTGCATGCCTGCTGGTAAAAAGAGGTCTGAGTTGTCCGCGTTGACTTTGGGACAGAGGATCAGGCTTCTGCGGTCCATATAGACAAAGATGAACTAGGGGAGCGATGGTACCTTAAAAAGAAATAAACTACATAGTGCAATACTGTTTCAATAGGACACAAGTGGAGTTCCCAAATGTACACTTATAAAGCTGAGAGGTATCAGACTAAGGTATAAGGTCACAGGCTGGAGCTGATAGTAGGAGGTGCAATCTCAAAAGAGAGAGACACACGGAGCCAATGGTAAAAAGTAACACGATTTATCCAAAACAATAAAAATGAAGGCTTATAAGATCCCAATGGGATAACAACATAGGAGGTTGGTGATCATAGCATCACATCACGCCGTCGTTGCCGCTTCAAGCCGCCATACTGCGTCTCTGCCTTGAGCCGATACGTCACTTCCGGTATTGCGGCCGATTGAAGATGACATCACGGAGTTCCCAGCAGTCTCTCTCCCTCTCGATCGTAGGGTCATGCTCTACGCGTTTCGCATCGCTAGCCAGGATGGAATGTGTAGCAGCTGGTCTGCTGGGAGTCACAGGTCCTGTGCATGTGTCACTGCTACTCCTGACAAAGTCGTCATTCAGAATGGCGAAACGCGTAGAGCATGACCCTACGATCGAGAGGGAGAGAGACTGCTAGGAACTCCGTGACGTCATCTTCAATCGGCCGCAATACCGGAAGTGACGTATCGGCTCCAGGCAGAGACGCAGTACGGCGGCTTGAAGCGGCAACGACGGTGTGATGTAATGCTATGATCACCAACCTTCTATGCTGTTATCCCATTGGGATCTTGTAAGCCTTCATTTTTATTGTTTTGGATAAATCGTGTTACTTTTTACCATTGGCTCCGTGTGTCTCTCTCTTTTGAGATTGTACCTCCTCCTATCAGCGCCAGCCTGTGACCTTATACCTTAGTCTGATACCTCTCAGCTTTATAAGTGTACATTTGGGAGCTCCACTTGTGTCATATTGAAACAGTATTGCACTATCTAGTTTATTTCTTTTTAAGGTACCATCGCTCCCCTGGTTCTTCTTTGTCTATGTTCGTATGGACCCTGAAACAGTCCTTCTAAGAGTTTGAGTGGGTTTTTTGCACCTACTATATTGTTGTCACGGTTGTGCTCGCCACAAACCTGGGTCGGACCGCGTGGCTGAGGTGGGGTTGTATAAGCACCGACCTTAGACCGTGCCGGCTGATCCGGATTGCGCAGTTCGTAGTCGTACGTAGCAGGGTCGGGACTGAAGATGGTAGCATCATCAGTGGACAAGCCATGGTCAGGACTGGAGAGATCAGGATAAATGTTATTCAAGCAGGAGTTCGGCAACAGGTAATCAGAAGTACCCCGCCTCAGCTTAGGAGCGTGAGCGCGGGCGTACGATCTGCGCGTGCGGCGACCATGGCCCATGGTACTGGTCTCAGGAAAGGGTAGGCAGACCGGAGTGGGCACACCACCAGGCAGCACTGGTAAACCAGTGCTTCAGCGCAAGAGCCCTGAGCGGCCTGTGCAAGGAGAGAGAGAGCTACCGACCTCAGGACTCGTAGATCAGCCTCTGCTAAGAGAAAGGACAGGAAGCCTCAGGAAACCTGGAACTGAAGTCAACACTGGAGAGACCTCCGCTTCAGCACAGGAACCAGGACACGGCTACTGCTATGGAGAATGAGCAGCGAGCCCCAGGTACCGGTAGATAGGCTCTTGCTGTGGAAGGATAGCAGGCCTCAGGAAACAGGGAGCTGAAGTCAATACTGGAGAGACCTCCGCTTCAGCACAGGAGACAGGAACAGGCTGCTGCGTGCGACTAGCAGCCGACCTCAGGAAACAGGGATCTGAAGTTAACATAAAGAGTACTCCGCTTCAGCATCAGGAAACAGGGATCTGAAGTTAAACATGAAGAGTACTCCGCTTCAGCACAGGAGACAGGAACAGAACTCTGCGTGAACTGGGGAATAGAACTTGAAAGATTAGTACACAACAGAGCCAAGCCTTAGGGCTTGTGGCAGAACACTTGTGACAACCAGGAAGGGTTATGCTCGGCAGGGAAGCATTGTGGGAAAGGTGTCTTTAAAGGTCAGTGAACCAATAGCAGAAGGGGCGTGTGGCAGCACTGCTTTAATGAGTGAACACAGGGTGTAGCTGCAGCAAAGGTCAGGAGCAGTATTCCAGGGCTGCATGAGTCTGAAAGGCAAGGCAAATCGCAAACTAAGGTGCGGATCCATTACAATTGCACGTGATTTTATTGTTTTCACTTTGCATTACTATTTTCACTTGTTCTTTTTGTTTACATATTACTAGTATTCACTTGCACATTTTGAGTATTAAGAGTATTTACAGTAGAGCACCATCTAGTTTTGTTTGCTATATTCTGGGGTCCATATCTCAGATAATAGTTAGCAGTGCAGCGCCTCCATCTGCGGTAGGCTCCAGGAATAGGAAGGCGATCTCACACAGAAGAACTTGTACCTTTCCCCCCAGTTAGATCACACACCAGGCCGGAGGTATATTGCAAACAGGAACGGTTTATTACTACACACTTTGCAGTAACGCAGCTGCGCAGCAGTTGTCTGCCGAATACAGTCTCCTTCTAGATCAGCTCTCAGTGGCGATGGGCCCTGGAACACCACTCCCGGCCAAGGGCACCCGCCGCCATTCTAGCTATATCCCCACCTCCCTAGTGGAGGCAGAGGTATAATCACACTCACTCCTCCCACAGGGAAGAGCACATGGGTAGGCCCCAATCTCAGGCTCTCAGTGTGTGACCTGCCTTCCTCAGGGGGAAGGAACAATCTCCAAATTTAGGGCAGTCCTGCCCTTAAGTACAGCCAGATGTCTGGCACCTGTAGTCCCAGCTACAACAGGATGTACCACCCCCTGCTGTCACTCAAATGCAGTACCAAAGGTGAAAGGAAAAACCCCATTCCAACTAATAGCAAGCCTGTAAATACTAGGGTTTACTGCCAGCCCATTGGTTAGAATAGTAGCCAGGGGGTATCCCACTACACTCTCCCTCTGGTGGATTCCCATCGATCCCGCTTGGGTCCTAAATTTTCAGGTACCATCTCTGATTAAACCTGAACAAACAAAATAACAGTTCACATGAATATCACATTACGATGCATGATATAAAATTTCTTTGAATACAATACATTACATTTTATTTGAAGGAAAGATCAAATGACTGCCTGGTGAAACATAGGTTCCTCCCAACCACCTGTAGAGCCTTGTTATATGAGTGCTTTGGTTTTAATAGCTAACTGATGCTCTGTACTTCCTTGGCACGGTTACTGAAAATACCCTAATATGGTGGTTTGCATACGGAATGATCTACTGGATTTAAAGCAACCACTGAACGATATTCCTGGTAACATAAGGGGCAACCAAAACCCGGCAGAGTAGCAGGCATGGAATCTAAATACGCAGAAATATCTCTCCAGGATAATCCCCGAGCACTTTTGTCGGAATTAGGCATACCCCAATCTGACTGATACTTCACCATAATCTCACTAACCCACGGTGGTGTGGATTCAACTCTAGGGACATGCTTTACAACAATGGCTAGGGTATCCTCCTTAATGATTCTATCAGAAAAATCCCTTAACTCATTCCCTTTGAGGCAAGGCTTACTCCCTTCACTCTTGTCTGAACTGTGTAATATCCTCATCTTCAGTACAATTCTGAAACTCTAAATCCCCTTCAACTGATTCATGATAATAGAATTCAGATCTCAACTTGTTTCTTTCCCACCTTGCCATACTTTTGAAATTCACAGGCATGTCTGGTTCCGGCAAAACAGTCTCTATGGGAACATGGCAAACATTGTCGTTAATCTTCTCCATTTCCCAAGGAGGTGCTCTCTCCATACTGGCAACATAGACTCTATTGGCAGCGGAAAGGATTGTTCCATAGCATAATTATGGTGCTCAGCCAAGGTCTCACGTATGAGCTGTAGGACAGTAACGGGGCTGGAAGCTTTAGAACGGCCAGGAAAAGACCTACGAGCCCCTCTTGGAGGTTGCATACTTGGTGCAAAAGTAACAGGGGCGGTATGCACCGGAGTTGGAATCGGCCACTTCTCGTCCTCCCCGGCGGTCACATTGGAAGGACATTGTTAGATCCGAGCATCACGGGATCACAATCAGGGTCCTTGCTTTTGTCCTCAGCTGACTCCGGAAGGCATCAATTCAGCGTGCCCTGTCATTGGATCCTGCTGGGAGGAAGGAGGTGGTTCCTCCTTGCAGACCTGGGGACCAAACCAACCAGTATTCTCCTGTTTGGGGAACATTTCTCTCTCCCCTTGATGGGGAAAATCATACTCTCTCTCTGGCAACTTCCTGCCTTTAAAACCTCCTGTTCAATCAGAAGTTCAGGCTTTATTGATTGCACCTGCCGCTAGCCTCTCCAGGCAGAATGTAACTGCCTGAATGCATGCTGGAAAGCACACATTCTGCACATTCTGCACTACTCCAGCATACAGAGACAGTGACCCCATCACGTATCACTCTCCCTAGCGAAACGTTGTCCTATGAAGTAGCCATGCACCATTACCGTGCACCAGCCTCTTTGTCAGATATGTTCAAAATCCATTTTTCTCTTCTTTTACCTCGACTTCAAATTGAAGAGGCTTTCCACCTTCCCTCCAGTCTTTTCTGTGTCCATCTTGTGGCTGGATCCATGGACTTGGTTCTACTTGATGAAACATCTTCCCTAGAACCTTTTTACTTCAAAAAGTCACTTTGGTTTTTCCCTCTGGGAAAATTAACGGGCCTTCTGGGCCTAAAGGGCGGTATTTCACTCCCTTTTTGTACAGTTCTACACACGATGTGTAGTTGTGATTAAAGAGAAGACCAGTGCCAAAGTCGTTTGCTAAGTTCCTCCCATTTTAGTCAATCGCAAAGGACTTCTTGCTCAAGTTTATCTTTCAATTTCTCCACCTCCTCTTTCACTCACTGCATGATCTCCTCGTCCTTGTCACTCTCATGATGATCTGTGTCTGGCTCAGCCTCATTTAGCTCCAGTACTTCAAATTTGATGGAGTTCTCATCAACTCCAAGTGTACCCCATAGCACCTCTCTTTTACAGTCGACAGACTTGTAGATTCGGGACACTTTCTTGGCCCATTCATTTACTACATTACACAATGTAGTGGGTTTAAGTATTAAGCTTGCTAAGAATTTGGAGCCGCCCTGATTTGGCCAGTTCCCTTGGTACACAGATTTCCGCGGATCAGTCTCAAAACTGATGATTCGTCTTTTGAGGAATTTTTTTTGGAACACTGTTAGAAATTCATTTATTAAATTGAAATGTATGAATGAGAACTCATATAAAGACAATTGCATTGAGAATATGTTGTATGATTTAGAATTTTTATGTAGCAAAGGGAACTGAATCCTAAGTGAGGTCTGATGCATTGCAAATGTTGGGGGTTGGTTTGAGTATAGGCCTGACAAGAAATCTGAGCCTGCAGTAGGTTGAAAGTTCTTTGTCCAAAGCCACCATAAGAGAAAGGCGACAGAGTTAGTGATCTATAACTATGAATTCCTCTCGGCAAGTCTTTCTCTTTGCCTGGAACCTCCTCAACGACACACACTGCATACATCTAAGTAGTGGAATGTGAGAGGCAAGGGTTCCAGTGTTCTATAAATACTAGCAGAGCCCATGTCTGCCATTATTGACTAAACTTTCATTTGTAAGTAACTTTTTAAGAATAAATGGACTTTGTCTGCTGAAAAACCATCTTCTGAAGTTTTAGAATTTTTCTGAACAATAAATAATAATAAGTGGAATATTATCATTATTTAACAAACACCAACAATCCATACACAGAATCTGCAATCCACTGACAGGTTTTAAGAATCCTATCTACGAATTCAGCAATTGCTGAGTAGGCGGATTGTAGTCTTAAAATTAATCAGAGGATTGTGGAATCTGCAGATTAATTGTTAAAACCCACCAATGGATTGTATCCAATGGTTGATTTGCATTAATCTTCACGGATTGAAACTGTAACAACCCGTTGGCAGATTTTACACCGCAGAATGGATTGTGAAATTCCAGAAAATTGATTTGGACTGGTTCGCCCATCTTTAGCATTAATATCCTTTATTTAATTGATTTATGAGAAGATATAGATTATGTTTATTTTTTATATAAATCGGCATTGGATTATTTTTATTTTTTTTAAAGCCATCAGGTTTGGGATTGCTTTTTTTTTTTTTTTTATGGTTTGGCATGAGACCTTTTTTGGATTGGTTTATGGTTTATTCAACCATAAATATGATGAGGACGGTAAGTACTCAATTTACAAATAAAATGTTTGCAACATTCATTGCCAATATGGCTATCTAGGCCCCCTCCCCCCCCCCCCATTGAGGGCTAGGGTAGCTACAGTACAGTTTAAGCAATGCATTTAATGGCTTTTTTTCCTCTAAATCTGTGTTTGTAATTTTTAATGTATTTATTGGTGTTTTATTATGCTTTTCAATGGACAACAGCGCTATTAGCCACATTAGTCAATTACTGTAAGGGGTCTCGGGGGAGTTTTGTTGGGGTAGAGGGGTCAGTTATTTTGTAGCTAGTATTGAGGCCTTCCATGGGGTTGGGGGTTTGGAGGGATTAACCCCTTAATTGCCTATGTTTAAGCAAAGCATTGCTTAGCAATTCTTTATTATACACTAAGGTAGTCAAGGAGGCTAAGTTATGTATGTTAATATTGTTAATAAAAAAACTATCATTATAATTTATCATTTATAGTCATATTGGCAATCTACTCTCCCCTACCCCCTCCCCTCCACCCCCCCCCCCCCCCACACCTTATTGAGAAAAACAGGGGATTACGGGGGGCAATGTTTCGGGGCTTCTAGACCCTTCTTCTGACCCGTTTCCTAAAACCAATCTAATCCAGATACTTACCTTACCCCTGTAGGAACAGGTGCTGTATTTAGTTTCTCCCAATCTGTGATATTTCTATGTTTGATTCTAAAAGTTTCAGATGAAACTGCAAGTCTCTCTCTTTGGTTTCTCGCAATCTGTGATGTTCCTAAATTTTAGATGTAACTGCAAGTTTCTGTCTATGGTTTTCCCTGCAATTTATGATATTTCTGTGACTGATGCTAAGGTCTCAAATCTAAATGTCAGCTCTCCTATCTTTTGTCTCTCTGTTATGCCTAATATTTTGGTTATTCATTTCAATGCTTCTGCTTTTAATACAAATTTCCTCTTTACTGGTTTCTTGGGAAGTTTGGTTTCCCCATGTCTGAAGCTATGGCTCCCACTTTGAAAACAGTCTTGAGCAATAAATGTGAACACAGTACCAATGATTCATCAGAGTTTCTCAAGGCAAAGAGCAAGAAAAAGAAGAGTGGCTGTTCAATTATAGTGGAAAAGAAAGAGGATGCCTTTAACCAAGGTAAATATGCATTAACTCAGGCACTTCAATCCGCATGGAATGACATTGATTGCTTCTATGGATGACTTGATAAAGAGCAAGAGGACAAAAAGTGTCTGTTCACAGCAATTGCTAAATGCGTATTACAGGAGAAAGAATAGCATCAGTTGGAGAGTGACATGGTGATCATGTCAAGTAAGCTGGAGAATGAGAGAAAATATGTATCTACGGCGCCTAACAATATAAAATAAAAGGATATAAAAACCGAGCCTGTTGGATAAAAGGATCTTGAAGTGGCTCCAAGTGATGTGTTGAGAGCTTAAAAAAGAAAAACATAGTGCATTGCATAATACTGTTTGTAAAGTGACGAACAAAAACATACAATACAGATAACAAACAGCTGAGATGTTCACAAGGTGATAATTAAATATATAAACATTTAATAAAAACATTCATAGGACTTATGAAAAATAATAAAATAATATATAAACAATTGGTGTAGGTCAGATTGACAAACTGCTGCAATGATAAAAATGCCCACTCACCAGATGGATGATAAGGGCAAGCAGTGGAGAGTATCCCCTATCTTTTCTGGTTAGCTGCAGCTGAACAGAAGATCCTCCGTTGGTGAAGGGTTGCACACACCAGCCAGTGTGTGGGCGGATTGCCTCCCTCGATACACCGGGGAAAATGTGTAGTTGGTCAGAGAACAGCAGCGGCAGATTCGCCAAGGACTGAATGATGTTAGTCAACTCGTATGAGCAGATTCCACACGATAGTCCGTGAAAGGGGGATATTATAGATTGATTAATCCTGATGAAGGAAGCAGCAGCTTCTGAAACGCGTAGGGTGGTCACACTGACACTACTCCCTCATCAATCTATAATATCCCCCTTTCACGGACTATCGTGTGGAATCTGCTCATGCGAGTTGACTAACATCATTCAGTCCTTGGCGAATCTGCCACCGCTGTTCTCTGGCCAACTACACATTTTCCCCGGTGTGAGTGGGCATTTTTATCATTGCAGCAGTTTGTCAATCTGACCTACACCAATTGTTTATATATTATTTTATTATTTTTCATATGTCCTATGTACAGTAGAGGCAACTCTTATTCTAACAAAAACCAGTGGCAATTCCCCAAAAGACCCAGATATACCCAGGTACATTCTGAATACATGCCTTAAACTTTCCTTAAACTAGCCCCAGCATTTCTGCATTGATTAATGGCCTATCAGATTAACAGCGGGGGTCCCTGGCAGTCCCATTCAAACTGAATTGGACTGCCAGGGATCCCTGCTGTGTTAATCCTATGGGTCGTTAGTCAATGCAGAAATGCTTTAAACTTGCCTCAAACTAGCCCAGAACATACCCAGCACATACCCAGAATGTAACCCGGCTAGTTTAAAGCAAATGTTAGAATAAGCTTTGCCTCTACTGTATGTTTTTATTAAATGTTTATATATTTAATTATCACCTGGTGAACATCTCAGCTGTTTGTTATCTGTATTGTATGTTTTTGTTCGTCACTTTACCAAACAGTATTGTGCTATGCACTATGTTTTTCTTTTTTAAGCTCTCAACACATCACTTGGAGCCACTTCAAGATCCTTTTATCCAACAGGCTCGGTTTTTATATCCTTTTATTTTATATTGTTAGGTGCCGTAGATACATATTTTCTCTCATTCTACCCTGTTCTGACCTTGGGGGTCAGTTTTGTATTATTGGCAGCCCCTCATGTGTGGGTAATTATCCATATATAAGGTTGTATATTGTATTATACAATCTATTCATATTTAGTTAGCGCTACCTATCCTGTTTTTGAAGGAAGCTGGAAAAGGCATACCCTGATGCTGCCCAGGTCCAGAACACAGTCGATCAACTTAACACAGAGCTACGTTCAATAAGGGTGATTGTGGAAGGATATAATAATGGTTTTGAAACTGAAAACCAAGTGTGCAGGAATCTATCTGTCTGCGTCAATGAAGGAGATAAAATACTCTATGAATTAGAAGAGGAGAAGAGACTGAAGAGATAGAAGAAATGTCAAGGATGCAATTGGCACTGGAAGAAGCAGAGGGTGCCTTGGAAAAATAAAAGGATCAGTTGGAGAGTGACAGGGTGATCTTGTCAAGTAAGCTGGAGAAGGCATACTCTGATTCTGCCCAGGACCAGAGTTTCATGGATCAAGTTGTCGCATTGTTGGAAGCGTCTCAGAAAGAAGTTTACAGGCTTAGTACCGAGCTGGAACACTCTCGCCAGGAAGGCCACGGTCTAAACACAGATCTGAGTACAGTGAGGGATGTCTATGAGATGGTCCTAAGGGACATAGTGTCAGTAAAGAAAGAGAACATAAACCTGAAGGAAGAGGTTATGAATCTGTCATAGTCAGGTCAGTAGAGAGTGAGAAGCTTAACCAAGCCCAAAAAGTAAAGAAACAATTGGCCCAGGAAAAGTTAGACATACGGGCAGCACTGCTGAATTCAAAGAGAGCTGCAAGAAGAACCTGTCTCCCTGGAGCAGCGCACACAAGCAGAGCAAATACTGCAGAGCCAGCTACAAGAACTGTAGGATGCCAATGAGAAACAGGTGAATGCTGAGGAGAAGCTGCAGGAAGAAAGTATGCAGACTGCTAAAAAAGTAAAAATGCTGCAAGAGCATTCGAGTACCCAGTGTGTCCCCAGAGAGTAACATGAGGAGCTGAAGGCCACACTGAGCATAACCAGAGCCTCGCTGGAGGAGGAGCTTACATACCAGGAAACTCTATATGAGGGGAGCACGAGGCAGTCTAGAAACTGAAGCAAGAGCTAGTGGAGCAGAGACACTGTTCCATCCCCAACAGTCAGTATAACCAGGAGAAAGACATCTGGAAAAGGCAAGCTGCTGGGACCCTAGCGAAGGACTTGGCAGAGCTCCAAGACGTATTGAAGGATGTGTGGAAGCAAGCTCAGAGCGAGCACAGTAAAGAGATGAAGGACCTGAGAAGAATTTGCAGGATGCATTAAAGAAACAGGGGTCTCTCGCTGAGGAGGGGAACTTGGAAAAAAGCCTTGAAGTGGGAGAGCTAAACCTGGAAGCTGAACACACATCCCAGCAACTCACAGCTCTGCAGGCGTAGATTGCTGAGCTCAAGATACAGCTTGCCAAAATAGAAGAAAAGGAAGAGGTGTCCGGCCGTCAAGTGGCCGGCCTGACACTGCGCTATGAGGCCAAAATTGCTGATGCCTACGAATTTCTGGACCACACGGCCAATGAGTGGGCCCAGCTGCAGCTGGAGCTGGACAAGGTATGGGATGAGCACCGGCAGCTGAAGGTCAGAAATAAAGAAAAGGAAACGGATTTAAGCCTTGCACTGAGTCAGCTGGAAGATATGGAAGCGCGACTCAACTCCAAATAAGCTTAACTGGCAACTGCATTGAGTGGGAAAAGAAGTGCAGAAGAGCTGAAAACTAAAATAACTGGTCTTAAATGCTCTTTAAATGATACCACGAAACAGCACGAGACTAGGACAGTAGAAATAGATTCCGGACATCAGACAGAGTTCAAAAGCAAGCTGGCAGGGGCTTTGAAAGACCTGAGCAAGGTTAACAAGGGACAGACATTTAATGCTAAAGTGGAGTCTGAAAAGATGAAGTTGGAGAAAGACATACGTTGGTCACAGGAGGAGACCATGGAAAGTGAACTTAATGTCCTCACTGATTTCTATAATGAGCCTGATGGCCTGGTTGCTGGTTCCTGTGTCGTAACTGTGGGGCAAATACCTTGCCCATCAATAGACCACCGGAGGAGGACCACCTTGAGTTGGCTTTCCTTGAAGGACACTCTGCTGATCTGGGAAGGTTGTCCAGAGGACCTCCCTGGATAGGGGGGAGTGGAATAATGTCAGGAAATAGCCCTGACATATATTTTCCTAGATCTCCCTCTCTCCCAGTTCCTTTCTCTGTCCAACGGGTGTGCTGCTATTTTCTGTCTGCTCTGGGGTTCATCTGTCTGTCTGTCTCCTTGTTGCTGCTGTCCTCTGTCCTTATAGTTTCCTGTTCCTCCCTTGCCTTTGTTTTATGTCCAGACTCCTTATGCCCATGCTTTGCTTCTGTTCCTGTTCCATTTGGAGTCTTGTACTTATTAAAGGCCCTTGCTATTTAACTAGATTGCACCTGTCTGTTTCCTGCTAGCAAGTCCCAGTCCTGTTCCTGCTCCCTAGTCTAAATCCCTGCTCCCTAGTCTCAGTTCAAGCTCCCCTGCCCAGCTCCAGCCTTCCTGTTGCTGACCCTACCTGTGACCACAACGATCCTTCTTGCTGTCTACCACCAAACCCTGCTTTTGACCACAACGATCCTGCTTGCTGCCTGCCACAAAACCCTGCTTGTGACCCCAACAATCCTTGACTGCTGGAGAACAAAAAACCCGGGCGCTACCTAGGGGGATGGTAGGTATAGTAAAGGGGGATATAGCAACCTTGGTGGTAGGCAAGGTATCCCTCTGCTTCTTTTCCGCCTGTGACTCTAAAGACCCCAATAAAGGATCTACCCAGGATCCTTCAACAAATGAGATAAGAAAAAAAGGGGGGATGGGGGAGCACCGGTGGAAGGCTGGTATATAACCTAAATTGGTTGTGTAATGCTCTATGACAATATGAAGGGTTTTGTGGGTGTAAAATAATTTTTAACACTCACACGGCCTTGTGCGAATGCTGTCGCATCAAGGTATCTTTTGGAATCCCTTTTCTTTCTTGTTTTTTCTTTCTTCTTTCGTCTCCTTCCTGTCTTTTGGATTCTTTCGCCGCCTTGCGTCTGTATTCTTCTTCTCCTACTTCTTTGATGTTTATCTCACTCTCGGAATAAATATATACACAAAATATGTGAGCAAACTGTGATTGTATCAGGAAGGTATCAGGATATATAGTAAGAATATAAATAAAACACTCACACGGGCATGTGTGTGGGCGCTCTAAGGGATGGTATCTTGGTCTTTAAGGGGCAGTCCCACTTCTTAAAGTAAAGTTAAAGCTCTAAAAACAGAAAGTCAAAGGCCACACCTTAGTTAAAAGGCAGAAACAAAATAAAATGTTACTACTCACACGGCCAAGTGTGAGTGCACACTTGGATATGGTATCTTTGGGTTCTCCTTCTAAGATCCCAGCTGGGAAAGGTCCACTGGTGCTGAACGTGGGTCCTCACCCCCCCCAATGGGTCAAAAAGTTCTGAGCCCGAGAAATTCAAGGCCAAGGTCTTTATTAAATGAACAATAAAACAACAAAGCACAGCTAACTCAGCCCGTGAGTTACTCTGTGGAAAGGTAAAAAAGCCAGTCTTTAGGGAATCGAGCAGGACTTGTGGTACTGCAGCTGAACTGCCTCCGCGTCTGGATGTAGCGCTGCACGTCCGCGTGTCCCGCTCCCGACGGTGGCTTGATAGGGTCAAAATTACTGGGGGATTTTGAGCTACGCGTTTCGCCCTATGGGCTTCCTCAGGCTCCGTAGTTAGAATGGTCTGGGCTCACTGCTCCTGCTTTATATAGTGCGGCCGGCCATTCTACTACACCCCCTAATGGCGTTTGTTATGAGTTCGGTATCAGCTGTTCTACACTGATCATGTATACAGTGTGACAGCGTTCCGTTCTGCTTCACTATGCATATAACCTACATAAATTGAGGACCGTGACTTTGTATTGGTTGAGGGGATTTTATGCACCTCATATTGGTCTTCTTCATTTTGAACCTTACAATTTCTAAATAATGTCAGTAATTGGCTATTAGAACTTAACACTAAACATTGGAGACTTAAACATGTAATTGGATCCAGGGAGTGCCCCCTCCATCTCTCTGACCCTTACTATTATAGACAACTCTTAGGCTAAGAGTAGATATTAAAATAATTAAAATTATTTAATGTAAACAATTGCTAAGTCATACATGGTGTAAAAGTGCTAACCACTCTATCACCAAAAAATGATGTGATACTAATTCTTAAAACGATAATCAAATACATATCTATACACAGAATTTTTAAAAACATTGAATTTTTAAAAACATTTTTAACTTTCTTAATCAAAGATTTGTTAATTCATATAGGTCAATTTTATACATGTAGTATTTAAAAATACATTTGTACTTTCTAATAAAATGTTTCTCATAAAAGATGCCAGTCTTAATTGTAAATTGAGCATAAATCATTACTATAAATATGGACTCATCTCCTTAAAGATGCTGTGTAGGATGAAGCAGATCTATAAAGAAAAGCAAACATGCAATCAGTCCCATGTATGATATATAGTATCCAATATAACAAAGACCTCCTAGTATAAGGATTAAGAAAGTTAAAAATGTTTTTAAAAATTCAATGTTTTTAAAAATTCTGTGTATAGATATGTATTTGATTATCGTTTTAAGAATTAGTATCACATCATTTTTTGGTGATAGAGTGGTTAGCACTTTTACACCATGTATGACTTAGCAATTGTTTACATTAAATAATTTTAATTATTTTAATATCTACTCTTAGCCTAAGAGTTGTCTATAATAGTAAGGGTCAGAGAGATGGAGGGGGCACTCCCTGGATCCAATTACATGTTTAAGTCTCCAATGTTTAGTGTTAAGTTCTAATAGCCAATTACTGACATTATTTAGAAATTGTAAGGTTCAAAATGAAGAAGACCAATATGAGGTGCATAAAATCCCCTCAACCAATACAAAGTCACGGTCCTCAATTTATGTAGGTTATATGCATAGTGAAGCAGAACGGAACGCTGTCACACTGTATACATGATCAGTGTAGAACAGCTGATACCGAACTCATAACAAACGCAATTAAGGGGTGTAGTAGAATGGCCGGCCGCACTATATAAAGCAGGAGCAGCGAGCCCAGACCATTCTAACTACGGAGCCTGAGGAAGCCCATAGGGCGAAACGCGTAGCTCAAAATCCCCCAGTAATTTTGACCCTATCAAGCCACCGTCGGGAGCGGGACACGCGGACGTGCAGCGCTACATCCAGACGCGGAGGCAGTTCAGCTGCAGTACCACAAGTCCTGCTCGATTCCCTAAAGACTGGCTTTTTTACCTTTCCACAGAGTAACTCACGGGCTGAGTTAGCTGTGCTTTGTTGTTTTATTGTTCATTTAATAAAGACCTTGGCCTTGAATTTCTCGAGCTCAGAACTTTTTGACCCATTGGGGGGGGTGAGGACCTACGTTCAGCACCAGTGGACCTTTCCCAGCTGGGACCTTAGAAGGAGAACCCAAAGATACCATATCCAAGTGTGCACTCACACTTGGCCGTGTGAGTAGTAACATTTTATTTTGTTTCTGCCTTTTAACTAAGGTGTGGCCTTTGACTTTCTGTTTTTAGAGCTTTAACTTTACTTTAAGAAGTGGGACTGCCCCTTAAAGACCAAGATACCATCCCTTAGAGCGCCCGCACACATGCCCGTGTGAGTGTTTTATTTATATTCTTACTATATATCCTGATACCTTCCTGATACAATCACAGTTTGCTCACATATTTTGTGTATATATTTATTCCGAGAGTGAGATAAACATCAAAGAAGTAGGAGAAGAAGAATACAGACGCAAGGCGGCGAAAGAATCCAAAAGACAGGAAGGAGACGAAAGAAGAAAGAAAAAACAAGAAAGAAAAGGGAGTCCAAAAGATACCTTGATGCGACAGCATTCGCACAAGGCCGTGTGAGTGTTAAAAATTATTTTACACCCACAAAACCCTTCATATTGTCATAGAGCATTACACAACCAATTTAGGTTATATACCAGCCTTCCACCGGTGCTCCCCCATCCCCCCTTTTTTTCTAATCCTTGACTGCTCCCTGCTGTTCCGGCCACGAGATCCTACCCACTCCAGGAGTATCCCTTTGACACCAGGATATAGCCATACAGCAATTTGTGAGGGTAATAGTTTATCTGTTTATCATCTACATAGAGATGAGACCAAAGTTCAAAAGAGTTGATAAGGTCACCAAGTGATGAGTGTGTAGAGAGGGAGAAAAGAAGAGGCATAACAAGAACAGAGTCCTGAGGTACAACAACAAGGCAGATCAACTGAGACATGTTACCAGCAGAGACCAAAAATGTGCAATGGGAGAGGTATGAGAAGAACCAGAATAGAGCTTGTCGTTGATACCAGGAGAGTTAAGAATATGAAGGAGAAGAGAGTGATCAACAGTATTGAAGGTGGCAGAAAGAGAGAGCAGGATTAATAGGAAATAATTACCATGGGATTTTGATTCATGTCGATCTTTGGCTACTTTAGTGAGTACAGTTTCTGAGTGAGCTGTTTGAAATCCAGATTGTATATTTAAAAGTATATTGAAATTATTTAAATTAGCACTCTCTCTGTCCAGATAGGAGTTACAGTAGCATTATTAAATTAAAATGCTTATTGAATCACTAGCAAACTGTAACTAAGCTTTGATTCATTGCGAAACAGTAAATTGATGGTGAAATGTGTAATTTCTGGGAAATATTTAACCCTTAAAAGTTCTGCGAACAAACGGTCTGCAAGAAATTGAATATTATTTTAAAAAAAAAATGAAATGTGTGCGAATACATTTTGGAAAGTTTTGCATATCTGTACATGTAGGGATAGGGTGATCAGCCTTTATTTTAACCATTGCAATACATTTTTTATTCAAATATTTCAGTATCTCTTTCAGAGTTTCTGACGCTGGAATGGTGACGCGAGTGCAATTGTTTGATGCTGTTTTCTAAAAATTTCAATCAAGTTTGTCAACCAGCAAAGGTCCAAAATGCACCAATTTTATGATTTGTTTTCAAAAGCTTCCCACCTTTACTTATTACTGTGCCACCTTCTCTCTATTTAAACCACTCTGGTCCCTCACTTTCCCTGTAAAATTGTGTTGCTTTCCTCTTTCCCTGTGCCCCCCCACTCACTTTCTCTGTCACGGATCCCTTTCATATTGGAAGAGTAAACTATTCTGATTTTGTTGAGATTATCGTCTCAGGTAATGAAGTGATTAATATTTATTGTACTCATGGAGTTAACAGGTGTGTAAAGAGTTAATAGATTAAACATTTAGTTCACATTATGAAATAATTAATTGAAGCTGTTAATTACTTAAACAGTAAAGCTGCACAACATTATTAATTAGTGGTAGGCACAAATTAATTAGATTGAGGACACTATTAATTAGATGGTTTGTCCTCTTTATCCCACAGGGGGGCCACATCAAAAATGTATTGTGTTCTCACATAGAAGGGGTTAACCACTCTGATTAAATGATTCCCTTTTCAAAACATAACTTCATAATTCTGACTATTTCCTAATGTAATTTATTAATCCCTCCTTCCCCCATTATTTGTATCATAAAAATACTATTAATATGTATCTTTTTTCCCATTTTCTTACATTATGAACTTTTAACACTACAAGTCTTTTTTTGTGCCTCTCTATACTTCTGTAGTAAGGAACGGGTGCTGTACCCAGTAGAGTAGGAACAAAGTGTGTGTGCCGAGCACGCGCATTTTAAGTGAAAAGTCTTCGTCTTTTGTCACTGTTTTGTCACAGAAATTGTATTTGTGATGGTAATTTTTTTAATTAAAAATCAAAACACAATTTCAGTGACAAAACGCAAAGAAGTTTAATTTACAGTAGAACGTGCGTGCTAGGCACACATTCTGTTTTAGCTACAGATGCCGCAGACGTTATTCGAACATATCACACGCTGTATACCTCGGAATACCCATGTCATGGCGCGTTATTACCTCGTGTTGTCTCGTGTTTTATTGAGTGCAGAAAATGGCATTTTAGTGTTCTGGCTTTTAAACACCTGCAAATTGACACAATACTGTACTGTACACATTACAATTCATTCGTTTCTGCCCCGGAAACGTGAAGAATTGCACCCAAAGAAATCAGGATCCATGAAATTTAAACAAATCAACCGCATGATTGGCCACGTGGAGTACAGCAGCGCACACAAAAACGGCAAAGTGATATGCTCGAATATCGGCCGCTGCATCTGTATTTGCACTTCCATATTTATACTAACAGTGAATTCCTTGTGCGTGTGTATGTGTGTCTCTGTGTGTGTGTGTGTGTCTGTGTGTGTGCGCGTGTGAGTATGTGTGTGTGTGTGTGAGTGTGTGTGACTGCGTGACTGAATGTGTGTGACTGCTTGTGTGTGACTGCGCTTTGTATTTTCCTTTAATTTGACAAAGTTTTCAGGTCAGATGACCCTGCAACACAATGTATACAGTAATAGCACATACAGTAGCACATGCCAGCAGCAGTGTGTGTCAGTGTGTGTGTGTGTGTCTGTGTGTATTTGTGTGTGTGTTTGTGTGTGTCAGTGTGTGTGTCAGTGTGTGTGTCAGTAGCACATGCCAGCAGCAGGGTGTGACAGTGGATGTGTGTCAGTGTCAGTGAGTGTGTGTGTGTCAGTGTGTGTGTCAGTGTCAGTGTGTGTCAGTTTTGGGGGGGGGAGGATCTCATGGAGGCTCTCCCAGCAGTGCAGTCTGGAGAAGCCGGTGTTGAGGGGTGGGGGGTGGAGTTTGTGCTAGCAGGTGTTCGACACATCACTGGGGGTGTCCTTGTGTGTGTTTGTGTGTCCAGTGCAGCCTTCCTCCTCCTGTGGTGAATCCTCCTGGTTGAAGCTGGCAACACTGATGCCTCTTCTGCCAGCAGTGACATCACTTCCATCACCAGTGACTGTCGTCTCCTTTCTCATTCACTCCCAGCCAATTTTGCTCATGTGGTAAGTGTGCCAAGAAGTTTCACTTCAAAAGACACAAAAATAAATATAACATTTTTCTTTGCACATATCAGAAAGATTAACCATTTCATTATCTTAGAGGTTAGCCACTTCAGCACCAGTGAAAAGTTTACAAAGTAGAATATATTCCAACTGTCCAACTGTCCAAACTATTGCTTACTTCACATAACACAACATTTATGGTGAAACATCTATTGTATGTCATACTATAAAAAAAAGCAATTATAAATTAAAAGTGTTTGTATAGTATCTTGTAATGAACATACTTCATTGATTGTTAACCATTCTTATTTCTCATATCTCATATAAATGTCAGATAGCATAATTACTGTCGTGGCCGAGTTTATTCTAACAATTACCCGGTCTCAGACGCGGCAGATACCGGGCGCGCGCCGAGGTGTCCCGTGCGCGCGCCGGAGCCTCGGAAGATCAGTCCTCCGATCGGGGCGTCCCCCTCCCCTCTCCGGGTCCCCCGGAGCCCCCCACCGCCATCCCCACACTACAGCAACCCAGGGCTCCCTCGGGGAGCCCTGGGCATGCGTGCCATGCGCGCACGCTCCCGATGAAGCGTGACCGCGCATCGATGACGCGCGGCACGCCGAGGGAAAAAAACGAGCAAGCCGGGAAATCTCCCGGCTTGCGGCACCAGCCAAGTTAGAATAAAGTGTGCCACCTCTGTATATGTAGTCAGGTATCCCCTGGGCTACTAATCCTCTGCCTAACATGTAAGTCCTGGTACCAGAGCAGGCAATGTTAGGGTTACATCTGCCTGTACTTGCTGCAGTAAACAACTCCCTTGAGTGACAGGGGGGATGGGCCTAAGGCCAGGGTACTGCCCTATAAGGGGCTCAGACCTAGGACCCTCCCCTGAATACAAAAGGGGATGCAGCCTAAATTCTAGTCTGTTCTGTGCAGTGTGGGAAGTGTGGAGCCAGGGCTCTGTTTCACCTTCCTCTCCCTCATGGGGTAGGATCAGCTACCCCATATTCCACAAGGGAGTATGGGAGTCAAGGATAAACCTTTGGGGCCTCAAGCCCTGGGGGTTGATTCCAGGGACCAAAGGAAAGAGTATGCTGATATGTACTCCTGCCTGATGCTGCAGTTTCTAAAGGGAGGGAGTGAAAGTTTTCCACAGAGGACTGCACCTATTCCTATAGGCCTTGTGGTAATTGAGGTGATGTACCAGTGAGACAGAACCACCCAGCACTGAAAGCCTGACATGTTAATCCCCAAACAACACCGGTGGATGCTCAGGGCCTTCCTGTGAACCAAACAGGTAGCACCATCACAAGGTAATTGCAGTGATTCTCCCTTAGGGTGGGGGAACATGGATTACATTTTGAGGCGCTGCTGAGATATATCATCATTAGGACATGCTTTTGCAGCAAAAGAAGGAGGTACTCTCCTATTATGCCAAATTCCTATGGGTGTAGGGTCCATAGGGGACCCTATGGGATCTTGAGAACCGGGCTCCCAGCTAAATGGAGCTACAACGTGGATCCTTCCTCTCTAAGTTACATGTACGTGCAGTGCGTGTATAGCCTTTATACCAAGAAAAGGTGCAGGGGCAGTTCACAGAGGCTTCACCAAAGGGGATTGTGGCAAGCGCCATGCAGTTTTATTCTCTGAAATAAGTTCTATATATGCAGGTTGTATCCGAGGAGGGGCGCTTGACCTTCAAGCAGCCAGGATCTCTGTTTGAGGAGCTCCAGCTATACTATGGCAGTCCCCACCCAGGAGGCTGCCGTTCATTCTATTACTATGAAGTGGTGCGGAGTTAGTTCCCGGGGGCACAACCAGGGAACTGCGGTCTGCACAATGTAACACTATTCCTGAACTAAGTACAGAATGTGTGGGTAGTGTCCGAGGAGGGTCTCGACCATCAAGAAGCCAGGACCTCTGCTTGAGGACCTCCAACAATAATATAGCGGTCCCCGGCACAGGGATCTGCAGTATGTCAACGTATGTGTAGTGTCCCAGGGGTGGCTCTCGAGGATCAGGAGACCAGAACCTCCATTTTAAAAGAGCTATAGCAATATGGTAAGTGAATGAGCGATTCCTGTCAAAAATGTGAGAACAGCGTTGCAAGGTTTGCAGAGTGGCAAGCTTTCTTTGAAAAATTGTGCAGGCTTGGCGCGAAGCCGCACCCATCTATAGTATACCTGTACTCCAGGATCCACAAGGGGGAGGAGGCAAAATGTTAATGAGCTATTGAGTGTCACCACTGGGGGCGTAGTCGGACATGAGCTACCGCACCCTCAGTTGCACATGGTGAGGCAAGGAGTAGGAGCTAACTAACACTGTTCTCGCTCAACATCCCTACCATGTCTGCGTGCAGCCAGGAGGCTTCCTGGTAATACAAGTGAAAGGGGCAAGCTTCCTACAGTGCATTTTCCCCAACTGTGATTGCCCAGGCGGAGATGTGAGACTGAAATCCAAATGCCAGTGATGTGGGACTACCCACCTTAAGCCCAAGGTGTTGCTAACACCATACCGGGCCAGATGGAAGATCCCTATCTCCAGAAGTGTGCGATTAGAATGCAAGATTGTGAGCGGACGCTCCAAGGGAACCATGTGTCCTTGTACCAGCTAACCTATGAGACTTACCCGGAGAGATGACCACCCAGGAGGAGGCTGAGACACTTCCCCTGGTCGTGTAGGAGCGGGACCGCTTAAGTGTAGAGAGAAAAAAACAAGGAGCACAGCAGCAAAAAGAACTGGAAGCAGATCAAAAATGGAAAAATAAAAAAGATTTATTCAATAAGTAATGCCCATGAGAGAGCTAACAGCTGTCCGTGAGTACTAATGGATTTTCCTGTTGTTGGCTCACTGCCTATGGAAGACACACGGCATTGACCTAGAGTTGCTGGTTGTTATTTGACTCCACGGGTTTCCTCTTTATAGTGGGATACCCATTGGCTTCTATTCCAGTGCTTTAGTATTCTGGTCATTTATACAGCTTATGATTTTATTGCATCCTACAAGTTATTACATACAAAGGATTTAGAAGACGTTTAAGTGATATTTTGGACTTTTATTAGTTCCTGTTGCACCATAGGGGGATTCGTTTCTCCATTATATATAGGAGCGGGGCCGCTGCATACAAACCAATGCCAGTGATACCGAGGTGTCCCTGTCATCTTCCCCAGGGGGCATTTCCAATGCTACCGTGGAACCAGGGGAGGCAGAAGACCCAATCACGATGCTCCTGATGGAGTGTCATTGCCCTGTTGCCAGAGAGGTACTCCACATCAGCTGAAATGAGCAGGAGAGGCGTCCAGGATCCGTGACATCATCGGAGGTGACGTTACCTGACCGGAGGATACCAAGGCCGTGGAGGATATTCGTGAGGCGGCGTCAGACGTGCCTGCTCCCCACCATGCAGATGCCAAGGACCAGCGGAGCGGTGAGGATGCATTTCTTTCCAAGGTTCCAGCGGAGGGATCCATTGTAGAGGTACCAGACAGTTCTTCCTTCTGCACCACAGACGTCAACACCCTTCCTGTGCAACCGGATGTTGTCATCACGGAGGCGACCGCCAGGGTGGAGGAGGACATTGATACACCTGCTCCATTGAGCAAGGCCCTGACTGACATATTTTTACAGCGGCACCACGACCAAACCAAGGGCCGAGGACGTAAGGCCCCTACGGACCCTGACAAGCATAAAGTGCTGCAGTAACAGGCCGTGGTTGGCCTAATAGGACTGATACACCCCTAAACATTGCAGAGCCTAATGCCCATAGATATTGCACCATACTCAACAGGTGTAACCACACCTTCCCAGGACTGGAGAAGCTGGGCTGGGTTTGATCATGTTCCTTCAGGGGGTGGGATGGTTGAGTACATGGCTTTCTTCAGAGAGGGGTCACATATGTCAAAATGATCAGGAACACCTTCTAGGGAAGCTTCCATGTGTGATGTACAGATGCAGCGGCCGTTATTTTAACAAATCACGCGGTGTATACCTCGGAATACCCATGTTATGGCGCGGGAATACTTCCAACCGTACCGCCTTAAGACGCGAATGCAGGTGAGTGCATGAAATTGCATTTTAGTGTTCTGGCTTTTAAACACCTGAAATTGACTCAGTAGCACAGTAGCACAGTACTGTACACATTACAATTCATTAATTTCATTGCATATAATTGCACACAGTCCATAAAATTCAAACAAAGCAACCGCGACAAACATGTGTGCGTGGGGTGATTGGCCGCGTACATGCCACGTGGAGTACAGCAGCGCACACGAACACGGGGCCATGATGCCTTAAATTAATGGTCACTGCATCTGTATCAACTGTGGGGAAAGTATTGCTATGGTGGGACCCATGTTTCAAGGGTATGTTCCCCATATGCACCAGACCCGGTTACTACTATTCAACAGGGATATTGCAGATCATTGGTGGGAGGAAGGAGAGCTCTCTTCGGAAGAGACGGCAGAGGCTCTCAGACAGAGTGATAGAGAAATTAGGCTAGGACTAATATTACCCGCAGGTTTAAAGCTAACATACAAGGAAAATATCCCTCATTAACTATTATTTTGGATACTACCTGGGCAGGCCAGTGGCTGGAAATTAACTAAGATCAGCCGGGCTGAAAGAATAATAGTCCAAAGGTACCGTCAGTCCCATGGTTTTGACAATCCATATGTCCCTGAACCTTTAATGCGAGAAGTAGAGGCCCAAGAGAGGAGTGGTTGAGGGATGCTGTTCTAGACTATCTGGCATCCAGATATACAGAAGTATATCAAGGTACATTAACAAAGAAAAAGTATGTTAGCACATCCAAGTATAGAAGGTGTGGAGGAACATATATATAGACCGGGTAGAATATATCTCTGGACAAAGACCAATGAGGATCTATTCCGTTACAGTTCCAGACCAAGAGGGTAGGTTGATTTAAGAATCCTGACCCAAAACACTACTACTAAAGTGGGTACGGATTCTCTATGTCAGGGAGGGATCCGGGTGCATCCATTATTGTTCTATGTTATGCACTGTCCAAGTTAATTATCCTGTTATCCAATGTTATAGGATGGTCAACAGATTGGATGTCTCAGCGTAGACATGAGAGTTCCACTAGGGAGGGTGTGTAGCCCGGTATCCCCTGGGCTACTAATCCTCTGTCACAAATGTGTCCTGGTACCAGCACAGGCAGTGTTAGGGTTAAATCTGCCTGTACTTGCTGCAGTAAACAACTCCCTTGAGTGACAGGAGGGGTAGGCCTAAGGCTAGGGTACTGCCCTATCAGGGGCTAAGATCTAGGGCCCTCCCTGGATACAAGAGGGGATGCAGCCTAAATTTTAGTCTGTTCTGTGCAGTGTTGGAAGTGTGGAGCCAGGGCTCTGGTTCACCTTCCTTCCCCTCCCTCAGGGGAGTGGGATCAGCTACAACATATTCCACCAGGGAGTATGGAAGTCAAGGATTGACCTTTTGGGGCCTTAAGCCAATGGGGTTGAGTCCACGGACCAAAGGAAAGAGTATGCTGATATGTATGCTGTGTACTGATGTACAAGAATAAAGAACTGTTCCTGTTTTATACTCCTGCCTGAGGCTGCAGTTTCTTCAGGGAGGGAGTGAATGTTTACCACAGGGGACTGCTCATATTCCTATATGCTTTTGTGGGAATGGAGGTGCTGTACCAGTGAGACAGAACCACCCACCACTGAAAGCCTGTCCTGTTAATCCCTAAACAACACCAGCAGATGCTCAGGGCCTTCCTGTGAACCAAACAGGTAGCATAATCACAAGGTAATCTCAGTTATTCTCCCTTGGGGTGGGGGAACATGGGTTACATATATTATGAACTTTATACAGTAACGTCACATCAATGTTATTTGGTCTTGTCATGAGCATGGAATCTTTGACCCCCTTGTATCTGTCTCACATTACTCCTTAACTTCCCTCATGGTGTTTATAAATGTTTATAAACTTTCTAAAAGTGACAATTGCTTGACACTTAGGATGTTTATAAACAGCATGCTTCTACCTCCCTCCTGTAGTCAAGAAGCTAAGGAGAGAATTCCTGTATCTCTCTCTTTAACTCTTTGTGTTACCTGAGATGTAGCTACTATGTCATGTAGTCTGGCACTCAAGGGGCCGATGACGTTGTAGCTACATCATACAATGCAATCTTGTTTTTGTAAGGGAGATCTACAATATATAACATCCATATAGTGCCATGAATATTCATCTACAAATAATAATAGTGCTTGCATACCGAACAACAGTTTCCCAACAGCACCAGAGGTGACATCCATTTTCTTTTACCTCAACGTAGCCCATGTTCTGTTCATCTTTTATTTAATGTCACCACTGTCAGTAACTCATATCACTCAGTACATATTATGATTTTATGCTTGAAGTGCTTTCAAGGTTATAATCAAGGAAATAGATATCTGTTGGAGGTGTGCTGATAGTACACAGTGTGCACTGCAAACCATAAGCTGGTTTAGCACACACTACTAGAGCTGTGGCATAGGGGATACATATATAACTCTGGAGAAACTTATTACATTTAAAATGTCTCTCACTCTCTCTCTCACTTTCTCACTCCCACATATTTAAAATATTAACAAGCATTCTTTTAGATATGTATAATATCTTGCTGCCCACAGTTAAATAAACTTTTTTTTTTAATAGTAATTGAATGGAAATAAATCCTGCATTTTCTTTAGTTATTTATTAATTACTTAGATATTTTTTTTTAGCAGGAGGCTTAAAAGGGTACAAACAGAAGATGTCATTATTTTTCAATGTCACTTCAGTTGGATATTATGCTAGAGTGTGTGATATTTCTGGAATACCAATTAGGTTTTTCGTTTAATAATTTACCCTTGATATTGACTTTAGAAAGCTAAGACATGAATGAGTACTGAATTAAATTCTTATGGAGAGGTGATTTACATGTTAAATAATAAACAATTTTAAACAATTTTTTAATATAGTAATTGATTGAGTTTTATATATTAAACACATCCATATAAAATATAAATGTATCCTTTATGTAATATCTCCATACAGTCGTTAAACTTTTACTTGATTAATATGTTTTTAGGTGTATGGATATATATATAGTCTACGTGCTGGAGGACTCTATCTTTTCTCATGGTTTATTGTGGTGCCTAAACAAATTTGTATGTATATATATATATATATATATATATATATATATATATATATATATACACAATAAAGGACTGCGCTAGTGTGGGAAGTGCCAGAAAATATATAGGTATATAAAATCTATATAAATAGTTGATAATAAATTGATTAAAAAGAATCAAAAAATATAAAATATATACCAAATTGCATGAATGTTAATATCTAATTAGCAATATATGAAAAAAAAATATATAAAATATATAGTGCTGTGAACCTTCCTGTGGTTATTCAATGCAAATCGTCCTATTGAGTCCAAACAAGTGTGTCCAATATGGGGGAATGAAATAAAGCACTACCAGGAAACAGGCAGCTTCTTTATAAGGGCACAACGACCTCCCTCTCAACCTGCATAGAAAAAATAGAAGAAAAGAAGCGCCAAATCCTAGTGCATTACTGTGCAAAATGATATATTTAATTCCCAAAAAATCTTATTAAAATGAACTCACAAACATAGAACAAATAAAAGCATTTTATGAGATATACTCATGCTCCAAGGACCAGGAAAAAGCTGCTTCACTGCTGTATTAACTCCGTGACAACACTGGATCAGAATGCTGCCTTCGTTGTTCACCGCCTGCAGGAACTGACGTATCAGGCACTCCGCAATGATCTCTCCCCGGGTACACACCAACAGATGCTCTTTGGTTCCCACCGGGGACGGTAGATGCCGCGGACCAGCGGATGATGTCACGAGGATAATAATGGATACCGGACCGGTAAAGATCCCAAGCAGTTCAGGAGCAAGCGTTTGTGAAAGTCCACTGCACACCTTCCCTACGCGTTTCGTCAGAACAACTGACTTTTCAGGGGATGGGCTCTGGGTGTGTATTAGGACATATATATACACCCACGAGTCCAATTGGCTGAATTAAAAAGAATTGACAAAACCTGTGTCTGCAATCAGCATGACTGGATGGTTTAAGTATGTACATATGTGAACACCTACTAATAGATCTCCACGGATGGATGTTATACCAATCATAATAACATGTATTAAAATTGATTGCATTAAAAATTATATATATATATACATAGTACTGACTTACATATGATGTCCGTACTTATTTGTATAAAGATCACAGAAATACATATAGGAGTATCAAATACCCCAAATCAACTGAAATGATCATAATTTAACTATCAATTAGTAGATACTGTCTTGAGGAGGGTAGATCTAATGAAAAACAATAATAATAAAGAAAGGATTAGTTAATGAAACAATTAGTTCCTGATTTCTCAATGAAATCCCAAATAGCTACATATACTGTATATATAGGTTGGCTATAAGTGGATAACATTAATCTAACATTGAAATCAGCAATAATCTATGTTGATATTATTTGTACTGCCAACAAATAATTGTGCTGCCAGTATAGCGATTCTTAATGATAAAATTAATCTCTGTGTAAACATATATTATACCTTATTCTTGGTACCTAATGGATATATAATATTCCAGTAGGAGAAACATGTGAATATATAAATCACCATGTCTAGTAGAAACAGCGAGGAAGAATTCTAATTATATAATGAATAGAATATCAAATTGAATCCGTGTAATCTCAAATATTTAGTGCAAACTTGATTTGCTCAGGGTTCTAAAATATCATATGAAGTGCAGACCGAACATGTATCCTAGGCCACATGTATATCCAGCCCAGCAAGATTGCATGTGCTCAAAGCTGTGTCCATGCAGCAAGCTTAAGCCTATAGGGAACCATGTTAAAAATGTTTTTTGAGGCAAAAAGTGACACTGTGTGCTCATTTGCATGTCATTTCCCAGAATCCCTTGCTGCAGTGGAAGTGCTGTATGCTGGGTGATAATGGGGAAAGGCGGGGTTGCAGACCTGCCTAAGACATGCAGATGAGCATACAGATGTATTTGCATATTTGCTTTCCAGTGGAGGGTTTTTGTCACTTTTTTTACTCACCATAACTTAACTCAGTATTATGGTATAACCTATCCCATAGCCTCTTTGCATACCCAGTTAAAATCAACCCCACACTGATGAGACCCATTAAGGTCGAAACAGCTGTCTGTGGGTGGTTTTCTGGGTATGCACCATAACCCTGGCTGTGCTCAAAGCTGTGACCATGCAGCAATCTTAAGCCTATAGGGAACCATGTTAAAAATGGTTTTTGAGGCAAAAAGTGACACTGTGTGCTCATTTGCATGTCATTTCCCAGAATCCCTTGCTGCAGTGGAAGTGCTGTATGCTGGGTGATAATGGGGAAAGGCGGGGTTGCAGACCTGCCTAAGACATGCAGATGAGCATACAGTTGTATTTGTATATATATATATATATATATATATATATATATATATATATATATATATATATATATATATTTTTTAAACACATCCATCTAAAATATAAATGTATCCTTTATGTAATATCTCCATAGAGTCATTAAACTTTTACTTGATTAATATGTTTTTAGCTGTATGGATATATATATCCATACACCTAAAAACATATTAATCAAGTAAAAGTTTAACGACTGTATGGAGATATTACATAAAGGATACATTTATATTTTATATGGATGTGTTTAAATATATATATATATTTATATATATATATATATATATATATATATATATATATATATATATACAAATTTGTTTAGGCACCACAATAAACCATGAGAAAAGATAGAGTCCTCCAGCACGTAGACTTCTGCTCTTCTTCTCCTCAGTGTATATATGGGAGAAAGAGAACAGAACACAGACCCACGGTGTAATATAAATAATTATACCACTAAAAATAATAAAATACAAATAGAGATTGACACTTGCCTGTGCCTATCTCTCACTTGGTGTGTGTCTCCAGAAGATCTTCAGTGTTGGCTTTAGGAAGAGAGAAGAGAAGAAAGCATAGTGTAATAACGTTTATTATAAGACAGCAATAAAAGAATCCTACTTACAAGCGGCCATAAAATTGAGCTTTAAAAGTTGTGTATCCAGCGTTTTGCCCTTGAATAGTCCTCTCCATGTTATGCCCTGCCTTAGGGCTATTCCAGTGGACGCCACTTCAGTTTCCACTTCCTGGTTCACAGCATGCTGGGGGTTTCTCCTGGGTTACTCAAGTCCTGGGTTCTCCTCCTCTGCTCCCGCGTTCGGTGCGCGCATGCGTGGTTGTAGCACTACAGGTCGCGTTGCTGATTGGGCAGAGTACCTCTCCTTTGGGCTATGGTGGCTCACAGTGTACAAAAATGTCCACCAAATGCGTTTCGCCTGCTCGGCTTCCTCAGTGGTGTGTACTCTCATTGGTAATGACAGTTCCTTTTAGGCAGAATGTCTGCCATCTATTGGCTCTACATATTATCATATAGTCGTGCATCCTATACACAGAATACTATTCCCATGCTTTCCTTCTCCCTTATCTTCATATGCCAGTACAAATTCTCTTAATTAAAATATTATGACTTGCTAAGTATTACAACAAATATAGTTAAAAAGGGCTAAACTGCCTTTCTGATTGTTAAAAGCAACCGTCTGTGTGATCTTCCCCTCATGTTTACTCTTATGTGCTGTTAGGCATATTACTTGAAATATTAAAAACCTCCTCTTAAAGTGTGGCATCTTATTACTGTGAAAAAATATAAATATATGCCTTAATCCCTTCTTGCGCATGAATGTGGTTATTTATTACCTGGGGATCGGTAGAGGGACCATATTTAGAAAAATGATGACAATTCCATGTCTACCTTCAAGCCCTTTGGTGTTAGTGACTGCATTGTGAAAATCCAATGATTCTCGCTTGGATATTTTTTGGTTAAAATCCCCTCCTCTCCAGTCCTGTGTCACCTGCTCTATCCCCCAGAATCTTAAATACCCTGGATTTTGATTGTGTTTTTTCTTAAAATATAGGGACGCATTGTGTGTTTCTAATCCTTTTAGTATATTCCTTATGTGTTCCCCTATCCTGGTTTTAAGTTTCCGGATTGTCCTTCCTACGTATTGTAATTTACAACTGCACTCTAGGGCATATATCACACCCTTACTGTTACATGTAATGTTTGATTTCATAGTGTATTTTAAAAGGGATATGTTACACATGAATTCTTTTATCTTGGTCTCCTGTTCTTTATTGTTCTTACAGGGCTTGCAATTTAAGCATTTACTGAATCCTTTTGTGATACCGGTCAGCCAGCACTCTTCTTTTTTGTTTTTCAGATAACTGGGTTCTAATTTCTGCCTGATATTTGGTGCCTTCGAGAAGATGACTTCTGGTTTAGGACCAATCACATCTTTCAACCATTGATCATTTTCTAGAATATGCCAATGTTTCTTCAGGATCCCCTTAATTTTATTTGACTGCATGCTAAAAGTGGTTATAAATGGGATTTTATTCTCTATTGATGTACTTTTATCTATTTTTCTTTGTATCCTAACATGTCTGACCTTTCTACAGTAGATTGTTCACTTTCAGTATTGCATTATATACTGTTTTTGTTTTGTATTTTCTTGCAATAAATTTCTCCCTCATTGGTTTAATTTGTTTCTCATAATCTTCCCTTTTGGTGCGGCTTGTTTTGAGGCGTCTAAATTCACCATATGGAACATTTTCTAGCCAACTCTTTTTATGGCAGCTGAATGCACTGATATAATTATTATAATTCACTGATTTAAAGAAGGTCCTGGATTGTAGTTTGTTCCCTTCAATAAAATTATCCAGATCTAAAAACTCTACGTTGGTAGTACTAATATTGTATGTAAAATTCAAATTGAATTGATTTATATGAATCTCATTAAAAAATGTTAGTAATGTTTCCTTACCACCCTTCCAGACAATTATAATGTCATCGATGTAGCGGCGATAGAGTACGAGACCCGCACCATAGCCTACACTGGACCAGATGGTCTGGTCCTCCCACCAACCTGTATTTAGGATTGGCGCTGCTTCTCAAATCACTGCCGTGAGTGACATATATTTAACCACAATAAACCAAGTGCAAACTGCAAATAGATTTTTGCGACTGTAGTACTTTTCAGAAATTATAGGTGGTGCTAGTGTGTCTTTATACTAAAAATTCAATGTAACCCATACTTATTCCCATATACTATTTCTATGCAAAAAAAAATTTAAATGGAAAAAATACACAGTGACAAACCTATATATCTCTTGATTAAAAGGGTTATTTAGTTTAAAACTTTGGCCAAAGCATTGTAAGCCTGTGAGCCCCTCCAAGGCATGACCATAATTCACACGTCCTAACACTGATTAAAATTCTTAATAACCTGTACAATACTAGGAAGAATGATCATAATTGATCTGTCAAAATCAGCTGCATGATTCTAAATCTGATTGAAATTCTTATTTACCTGACAATACCAGGAAGAATACTCTGTATTAGATCTGCCGCAATCAGCTGCATGCAAAGACCTGTGCATATAGAAAGTGGGATGGGATGAGTTTTAAACCTGGGTGGGAGGAGCCAACCTCCAAATCAGCTGTGACCAGCTGGACAAAGTTAACAAACACACAGATACCCAGTAAGCTCATTTAAGCCCCAAAAGTTACCACAAAAATATATATATATATATATATATATATATATATATATATATATATATATATATATATATATATATATATATGTATATAAATGTCAAAAAGGAGTGCTACTGGGCATGGCAATATATAAAACATACAAACACAGACAGATCCCAGTGCTACATCCAATGGACAGGTCCATATGCACAGGTCTTTGCATGCAGCTGATTGCGACAGATCTGATTGCGACCAGTATTCTTCCTGGTATTGTCCAGGTAAATAAAAAATTTGAATCAGATTTAGAACCATGCATTTGATTATGACAGAAAAATTATGATCATTCTTCCTAGTATTGTACAGGTTATTAAGAATGTCAACTCCTGCATTTACTTTTGTTCACTGCTTTGAAACTTTCTATGTAAAGTTAGTTTTGTACCAATGTTATGCATGATTCTTGTGTAATGGTACATAATAACAGCCGCGGCCCCTTTTATTCTCCAACATCTCCGAATTTTTCTGGGATTTTTTTCTGAATGCCACGCACTTCACCGCACTTCACCACGTTCATGCCGCATTCTGACCGCATTCATACCGCATTCACACCAGCGGTTGTTGCGCGGTTGATGTGTTTATTGATAATGGTTCGGATTTAATTGGTTCCAATTCTTCGCATATCCGCCAGGTGGCTGATATTCATGAATTGTAATGCGCATGCGCTTCAGTAATGTGTCGACTTGCAGGTGTTTAAAATAAAATACCACAGTGGTCCATTGTAAATTGGCCTTGGGACTGAAGGAAGAAGTTACAACAATATATCAATTTAGGCTTTTCATATTAAAAAAAGACAAGCACAGTTTCTGGTCTGGTTATTGTCCTGAGAGTCCCGCCATGAGTGCACAACTGCAGTCTGTGTTCCAAAAACCAGACAGAACATACGCTTATTTAATATGGGCCGCGTTTAATGCAACAGATGATAAGATGGCAACAGTTGTTCAAATTTATCAGTATTTTATCGAAAACTATGACTTTTACAAAGAATGACAAAAAGTGGTAATTTACTGCATCAACAAAATGAATCAGATAATGTTTTTTTTAACTCTCAATTTCACAGTGCTGTGCAAATCAGATTTACATATCAAAATCGAGAAGGGATTTTCAAAAGCGTTACCGTAAACAAAGCCTCAAAGGGTTGGGGGGGTGGATGGGTGAGTCATGCTCAGTAATCATCAGCTAGCTCCCATCCCAAAGAGGATTACACGCAGATGCAGAGAGGTGATGCTCGGCTAGGGATGAATTAAAAACACAATGGCAAGCTTCAGAAACTGAATGACACTGTAGAGGTGTCTGTCGATAAGAGTTTCAAATCCTTGAGCGAGCTTTGTGTGTGTGCGTGGGGGAGGCGGGTACAGGGTACAGCTGCATGAATGATTAGCTGTACTGCAGTTCAAAGAAATGGCATATTTTCAAAAGGCAGGTCATCATATTAATTTGTTCCCTACACCCCCAAATACAGTACATAAAAAGCACACAAATCAACCATGTGCAGTCAAATGCACAGTGTCGCAGTCAAAAGCTACAGAACAGATTGAATATCGTAATATCAAGATGATTTAGGCAGGCTTGTGTGGAGAAAATAAAAATAAAAAATGAGGAGAATTTTTTTTTTGGTCACTCACTCTTTAACTTCGCAAGCAAGCAGTGGGGAATTCACAGACGCATGCACAGTAATCATCAGCTATGTATTGTAGCTCCCATCCCAAAGAGGATTACAAGCAGGCGCAGAGAGGTGATGCTCGGCTAGGGACGTATTAAAAACACAATGGCAAGCTTCAGAAACTGAATGACTCTGTAGAGGTTTCTGTCGATAAGAGTTTCAAATCCTTGAGCGAGCCTTGTGTGTGTGCGTTGGGGAGGGGGGTACAGGGTACAGCTGCATGAAGGATTAGCTGTACTGCAGTTCAAAGAAATGGCATATTTTCAAATGGCAGGTCATCATAATAATTTGATACCTACACCGCCAAATACATTACATAAAAAGCACACAAATCAACCATGTGCAGTAAAACGCACAGTGTCACAGTCAAAAGCTACAGCACAGATTGAATATCATAATATCAAGATATTAGCAGGCTTGTGTAGAGAAAATAAAAATAAAAAATGAGGAGAAAAAAATATATATATTTCTTTTTTTGGTCACTCACTCTTGAACTTTGCAAGCAAGCAGTGGTGAATTTACAGACACATGCTTGTGGAGAAAATAAAAAATAAAAAAATAAAATAAAATAAAAAATCACTCTTGAACTTCGCAAGCAAGCAGGAATGTGATTGAAACCAGAAAGACACACATTCAAAGGAATGATGTGGGAGAGGTGTACTGTACTGTATAGAAGATAAGAAGTTGAAATACCCTGCAGTGCAGTAAATTATCCTGTGTGTGTACAGGGGCGAGCGAGGGGAGAGCGCTGTATTTGCCGAAATGTGATACTGTTACACTGTACTGTACACGCCTATGCATTTCAACAATTTTCAAATGAGACATACAGCACTGCAAATGCATGTATAAATATGCAAATTTACAATTACTGCGCGCGCACACGCAGACTGTGTACAGACGTAGGTTGAACTGCTAAAGTATTAGACTTCGAAGACAACAGCTCTCGAACGCCCCCCCGAGTTTTTAGACGGTATTGCAGTATTGCAGACAGCGATAATAAAATGCTAATATTACGAGCGCTAAAATACCGCAATACACTCCGCACAAAAAAAACAAAATGCATCTGTCCGCGTTTATCAGAGTTGCGCCGATACGGCCGCACGAGGCTAAAGGCGGCCGCCACTGTATGTCACGAGACGCTGTGGTGCATGACATGCTTGAAAAAAGTGGATATTCAAAGATGGACATCTGAGCACATTACTATTGAGCCCATGAGGATGACGGAAACCGGTGAAACACATAGGGCTTGTTGCATTTTTATCGTTGGAGCTTCTGAGTTGTCAATTGAACCTGAATCCCCTGTACCCCCAAGCATGATTTTAATCAGAGTCCAACAAATCCCACGTGGAGGTGACCAAACAGAGGGACTGATTCTTCTTATGCTACAGTAGCGTTTGTGAGCTCACAACGCTTTTTGTTAATGTACAATTTGTGAGTACATTGATTTAAATTTTCCACTTATATAAAGTATTTTACATGATTACTCTATGTTGGCATCTTTCTCTTTTCATACCTAATACCCTGGGGGTAATTCCTGACCTTTGTCTGTTCCATTCATCAACATCTGAGCATCTACCACTGGTTCCTAATGTTGAAAAGATTTTGGAATGTGTGAGTGCATTTGAGGCTGGTTCACTGTTTTTGTTATATTTTTACTGTAATACACTATGTGCTGTATTTTATCTCTACATATTTCCTGCGCGCCTGTTATTTACTACACATTGAGGTCTACTTACTAAAATTCTTCCAGCTGCTAGACCGGCAAAACTATTGTAAATAACAGCACCCAGTTGGTTACTCATCAAACTCAGTTAGAAGTAAATTTACCCAAAAGGGCGTTGACACTCATTCAATCTCAATGAATATAGGTGCATATTTATACAATAAAAAAATAATCTTATTAAAACCAATTTGAGATTTTCCTTTGATGACCCTGTGCCATTTTTTTTTTGCACTGGTGTTGCACCAGTTTTTGAAGATAGGAGACTTCTAGTAAACCCTCCTCTGATGTTGTAGTTTAAAGTTTTACAATCTTATAATATTAAAAACTAAACACAGGTTGCTTCAAATGCACTGAAAAACTATTAGGTAAGTTGTTTACATCTTTAAGAAATTATCTAGTTATTCCCCCCACTGGGTGAATCAATCTTTGAATGGGTTGTATCAACAGACTGTTTGTCTTCAAGGAATGCTGCTATAACTTGCTGTAACAGAAGGGATGATGATGGAAATTAAATAAATTGCCTTTCTATTAGTAAGATAGAATTGAAACACATTTTGTAATTGGCAAATGGATTTAGAATTTGGGATGTGGACAATTACGGAATGAAAATGTGTCCCCTGTTTCCTAATTTAATTAATGTTGCCTTTGCTCCATTTATTTGCTTACTTGTGTATTCAGAATGTTATTGACAATAGTGAAAGGGTTAAAGATCATAAAATAAGGCACGGTACCAGGAAAATTTGATTTAACAACTTAACTAAATTAATAGAAATATCTTAGTAGCTTCAACAACATTTATGACTTTGTAAAAAAAAAAATAGATCTTTGTTGTCAAATTGCAATCTGGTTGTCTTTATTTTTACACACAACCAGCAGGTCATATTAAGTATAAGAAAAGGTTTCCAAAACTCACAAATTGCTACTACTGTAAGTACCACACATGTATATTTATTGGATCTGAACTCTATTAATGTGTTTGATAATCATAGATAGGGGTCCCTAATTTTGTCATAGAAAGTAACCACCAGGGTAGGGTTTCAAGATTTCTCAAATACAACAAAAGTAACTTGCCTAGGTATTTGTTTAAAACCTGGCTTGTTGGTTGCTCTCAACATCTGACTTTGGAGAACCACTTGCTAAAGGTCTCCCCTGGGCATTAATCAAAGTTTTATGTTTTTGAATCTCTGTCGCCAGCCTTGCCAGCAGCCGTAAGGGTTATTGTACAGTAAGAGAGATTCTTAATAGCAGAAGGTAAAGCATGTGTCAATTTACAGATGTATGGTCAGAGGTTTTAGTCTTGCACACCTTAAAAGCTATAATGTTAGCAATATACTTGCGTTTAAAGTACCGGTGCTCTGTGGTTCAGGAAAAAAACTGTTTGGTGTATTCTCAGGATCCATGTAAGTAAGTAGAGGATCCAGGGCACATCGGAATTGCAAAAAGGATTTATTCTCTTAGTGGCACACACAACGTTACTAACTTCAATCAGTTCTTTATCAAGTGACTGGTCACTTGATAAAGAACTGATTGAAGTTCGAAACATTCTGTGTGCCACTATGAGAATAAATCCTTTTTGCAAATCCGAAGTGCCCTGGATCCTCTACTTACTTAAATTTACAGATGTAGCCAGATATATTGTCGAGTATTCTGCCAGGAAACTGTAGTTAAAAGCTGCCTGACAACTGCCTGCGCGCAAATTCCCCATGGTCCAACTACTGTAATTGCCCATCAGGATTAAAAAAGCTGGGGTCCCTACTTCTCAATGGGACACCCGCTGTGTTAGTCCTACTGGCCTGCACTAGTCTAGAAGAGCTGCACAGTGAGAGCAGAAATAATCAGTCCCTCTCTCTGCGCATCTCTAGCGGGTGATTGCAATGTTTAAATTGTACGTTAATTACTATGTATTGAAGCATGGGGTCTCCAGAGCTAACCCCCATTAATTTCAGCCCTGGTGACCTCCTACTTCCCGAGTTACAGGCCCCGGTATGGGGTGCCAGTAACTCCTGCAAGTTTAATTCTTCCAGGTCACCTGACCAGGACATTTAAACTTGCAGGAGATACTAGTGCATACAGTATGTATTTATGCACTACTCTCTGTATATAAAGTACATATATTAGATACACACATCTACTTTCTGTCATTTCATGAAGTAGTTTCCATACCATGGTAACCCATGGAACAGAAGGTTTTGTTTAACCCCAGGCTAGAACTTGAAAGTCAGTCCCAGCCCCTACCTGTGCAACATATTGTATGCTATCCATGAAACAATATCAGTATCGCTCATACAGTACATTGTGGTATGCTACACTGGTATATGATATAGTCAAGTACAATTTTGCTATATATCAGTAACGACCTAGCACATCACTTTAGCAGGCAATAGTAGAAGAAGAAATGGAAAAGCTCTCAAAACCTACTAAACTCAGTGAGAACTTTCAGATGAGGTGTACATTACATGACAGTGGATGGGAAAGGAGATGCACTGACACGGCTGGTAGAATATGACTCAAGTACACGTTCATGCCAAACAAGTTTAGCCTAGCCTCCCAGCCGCTACTTCTTTTTTTCTGGACCTTTCCAGTATCGTCCTGTTAGATGCAGGCAGTGGAAAGGTTAATTCCTTCTGTAGGCTGTGTATGTGTATAGCAGCATTTGATACAATTCTGGTATCCAAGGACAGGCATAGCAACCACCAGAGAGTGTCAGCCTGAGAGATGGATACTGATTGGTCCATCTAAAAGCAGTGATAACCAATCAGAATTCAACCTGTGCTGTTATGGGATAGGGTTCCAACCCCCTATCTCAGGTTATAAATCCTGACTCTCCTAAATTAGGAGTTCAAGTTCTAGAAGGAGTGAGGAGTTTCTTCCTCAATCCCACCAGGGGATGGAAGGGTGGGGTAACAGACTTGAAAGGGGCCAAAGGCATGAGTCAGGGCTCTGACAAGGAGATGGGAACAAGAAGAGAAAAGGGATGGATCTGTGTTGCTGTCTGATATCACCTATCTGCAATACAGCCAGTTGTACCCAGCATCATTGTCATTACTGCCTGCTGCCTGCTGTGAATGAAGATCAAGGTGTCAGCATGGCCCATCCTCTGTCCCTGCAGAGGACCTGTGTTGACTGGAGGCGCTGCACCACTGAGAAATAAGGTTACCTGCACCCCTGTTCTGGCTCTCCCCACACCAACGCGGAGCACTCAGCCCCCCTGTTTGCCAACAGGAACACAGCCCAACACCTAGAAGTAGCTGGAGAAGGCATACCCACCCCAATCTCATTTAGGGGTAGGGGAAACAGGGCTACACAAGCAATAAATAACTCTCCCAAATGCGTAAAGCAAAAGTCTAAATTAATGAATGAAATGTTGATCATGCTTGAATAAATCTATTTGCATATTTTTCTAACAAATCCTCTGGAGTGCCGTTTTCCCCCCACATTTGGGCGATACACTGGCGACACACTTTATTCGAGCTTGGCTAGTCCCACGAATTCGGGTATACCCGGGTGTATTGAGGTTTGTGACTGTTTTCTGCCCGAGTGCATTGAGTTATTTTCCAAGCAGGGATTGAAGCATTTTATTCCCGCTGGCTGCAATACTGCACAGTATATATATATATACTGCATTACAATTCATGAATTTATGCCATCTGGTAGACACGCGAAGCATTGCAGCCTATTAAATCCTAATCATTATCATTTAACAGATAAGCCGCCCATCAGCCAGGCATGAACCCAGGCTGGGAAGGCAAATGCAACGGGGCTTGTCAGAGGTGAGGAGTGGCGCATTCCAGGTATCTGCCAGGTACATACCGGGTATTTGCTCGAATAAAGTGTGTCGGTGCAGTATATACAGTATACGACAGTGACAGCAGCAATAGCTAATACATACAACCACTTTGAACCTGGTAGTGTGGAATACAGGGGGGTGGACTTATTAGGATGTAGTTTATTATTCTCATTAATAATTGTGTATGGTATAGAAAATAAATAGAAGAGATAACATATGGGGGCCTATGCAGGAAACTGCGAGAATGGCCAATCACCAGACGTAGAACCCGCCATGTTTTTGGCGGATTCCCCTCGCAGTATGCAAGAAGGTGCGAATATCTGTGAGAGGAATCCGGTGGAGAGATGGCGAGCCCTGGCGAGAAGGGCTCCGCTGGCGAGATCTGTCAGCAGAGAGCGAGATCTGCCTGTCTCTGCACAAATCTCGCCGGCAATAAAAAATGTGTACATAACAATTGTATTAATATTGTAGCTGTGCAGGGGGTCTCTGGAGATGAAACGCATTGGTTTTATGTCCGGGCACCCCCTGCTTCCCGAGATACAGGCCCCGTTATGGGGTGCCAGTATCTCCTATGCATGGAGATAGCCCGATCACATGACGCGGGACATTTCCATTCATAGGAGATACCGGCACCCCATAACCGGGCCTGTATCTTGGGAACCAGGGGGTCCCCGGACATAAAACCAACAAGGTTCATCTCCGGAGACCCTCTGCACATGTACACTATTAATACAAATACAGTAATGCTGTTTCATTACCTTAGCGGCTATCCGTTAAGGCAATGAAAGGGTTAAGTCACAGTAGCATGTTTATTGGGGACAATTGCCCCCAATAAACATTGCAATACACAACACAATCACCCTCTGTGCCCCCAACAACCCCTATACCCCCTTATATACATAGCACATAGTTATTTTTTTAGGCACAGGAATGGTACTATAGGCCGGCGGTGGGCCTCGGGTGTTCCCGCAGGGGTCCGGGAGTCACCACTTGCCTTCAGTACCAATTGTGTGCCCCAAAAAATCAATTACAAATACATAAATTCTTTTAAATAAATACACCCCCCCCCTAACACAGTATATTCATAGGCAACATGACTATTATCCACATATGGATAATAGTGCATGTGCCCATGTAAAATACATTAATCCCAATAAATACATCTTGCACTCACCCTTGGCCGCCAGCCACGATGAATACCATCCGCATCTTCATCACCGTCCATGGTCTCGGGTGCTGAAAAACACACACAAGAATCAAAAGAGCCTATGTAATGTCCCCTAGCCCCTTAATCACGTAGCAGTTATTACCCGCTACCGTCATTAAGGGGTTAACCCATCCTCACCCACCATTCTGGAGGCCTAAGCACCCCCTCCACTACCCACCCCCGTGAGGCATAACCACCCTCACCCCTACACACCGGGAGGCCTACCCTCCCTCCCTCCCTTGAGGACAATACCCCCTACCCCCAATACCCACATTCAAAACAATACACACACCCGCAATAAACATAACAATTATTAATAAACCATACATAACCCACCCACACCATATAGCAAATATATTCTGTTGTTACTTAACCCCTTAATAACAATAACGGTTAATAAACGCTAAAATTATTAATTGGTTAAGCCACCCTGCACCCATTAATTTGTAGAGTGGCTTCATCATTCACATATATATATATATATAAAATATTTAAAATATATATACAGTAGAGGCAACGTTTTTTCTAACATTTGCTGTAAACTAGCCGGGTTACATTCTGGGTATGTGCTGGGTATGTGCTGGGTATGTTCTGGGCTAGTTTGAGGCACGTTTAAGGCATTTCTGCATTGACTAACGACCCATAGGATTAACACAGCAGGGATCCCTGGCAGTCCAATTCAGTTTGAATGGGACTGCCAGGGACCCCCGCTGTTAATCTGATAAGCCATTAATCAATGCAGAAATGCTGGGGCTAGTTTAAGGAAAGTTTAAGGCATGTATTCAGAATGTACCTGGGTGTTTCCTGGGTCTTTTGGGGAATTGCCACTGGTTTTTGTTAGAATAAGAGTTGCCTCTACTGTATATATTTAAAATATATGTATGATTAACCAATCTACAAAGAAATGGTAAAGGATATCCATGTACAAATTTAAAACATCCAATTGCAAATTGACAACATCACAGCCAAATTAAGAAAAAACATATGAAAATTAAAACACATATCATAAGAGAACACAGCAAGCACCTATCCAAACCAGAAAATAGCAAATGGCAATAAAACATACAATTGAACAATGTGTACATGATGCAAATAATATTTCCATCATGTACACAATAGCAATCAATGGTCCAAAACAAATACACAATTGAAAGTAAACATTCAATATAAACAAAGCAAGTAGACAATAATAAATTACCAACACACAATTTATGCCATCCGAAATACATTACAAGCAAATCTAAACCCAAAACCCTATTCACTATTGCAGGCCTGCACAACATATGGCCCGCGGGCCACATGCGGCCCACTGGGACTCCCTGTGCGCCCCAAGATGGCTCCCTCCAATCCCCCCAGACTTCACCCCCCCCCTCTTCCCTGGTAGGGAAGGAAGGACCGCGCTCCAATTGGAGCACGCTCCAGCAGTGTGTGAAAGCGCGCTCCCCCTGTCCGGTATAAAATCAGAGGTAATACCGGACACCTATGTGTCTGCTATTACCAATTTTGTGGATAGGGCGGTGCGAGGACAGGCAGTGCTAAGACTGCAGGTGGGGGCGGGTGGAGCACTCATGAGTCTGTGCAGCCTGTCCCTGATTGGAGGAGCTGAGAGCCAATCGAAGGACAGCGGGGGAGGAGCCCACACCCCGGCGGCCCAGAAAAGTGTATCCTTCCTGGCATTAAGGTAAGGACACAGATTGGGGGATGGGGGGAGCCAGGGTGAGAGGATGGTGGGAGCCAGGGTGAGATGGTGACAGGATGGGGTGAGATAATGACAGGATGGGGTGAGAGGGATGGGGTGGGGATAGGGTGAGAGGGATGGGGGGGTGAGAGGGATGGGG